>NW_027108625.1:556352-572995 GCF_000696795.3 Halyomorpha halys | reverse complement strand
ATTAGAAGGTACTTTTCTGGTGCTTCAGAGGATTGTCAGGAATGGAAAAGGAAGTGAGGTTAGATTACAATGGTAGATACAGTGTTATAATGTAATATACTGACATCCAGAGTATCTACGTATTGGTAGTACTCTACATTAGAAGATACTTTTCTAGTGCTTCAGAGGATTGTCAGGAATGGAAAAGGAAGTGAGGTTAGAAACTAGTAGGTTTGAGTGGTTAGTGAGTTCATAATGGAAGGATGATATTTAGTTTGGGCTAGATATGTTGCATATAGAACATTAATGTCTTTATGAGTGATTTTATTTGTGACAAAGTAGGGAGCATTAAGGATTTTAAGATATATGTGTATAAAATATGCAATGGAAAAACAATGAATCACATTATTCTATATTTTTTTAAAATGCCCAATTCACTATAATTTGAGGATGAAAATTTTCCAAGCAATTAAAAATGTTAAGAGAACTGATATATTTAAACCAAAAAACGATTGAAGGCATCATCAGGAAATCATATTATTTCATTACTGGGGTTTTAAATTACAGATATATGGTTGAGTAATCAGATTAAAAAATATTTCTGTTATATTACATTATTGTTTTAAAAAAATATGAATGGCTTTATGTCTAGTTAATTTGATATAGTTGTATATTGGAAGAAAATAGTTGTCCGTATGACGTAGATTGTAGGAAGATAGTCCGGGCGGCGGTTAATGAAGGAACTAAAATAGTAGAAAAAACTATTTATTGTTAACGAACGTTTCGCCCCACTTCTCAGGTCTTCGTCAGGGCGACATGAAAACAAGATACTTACTTTGTAAGTATTGACAGAACATTAAAATAAATAAACAGAGAAAATATGAAAACATATAAACAAAAATTTTTTTTTTGCTTTTTAAATATAAAAGAAATAATAATATTAATTTAAGGAGGTATACATATAGGTGGATTGGAAACTAGTTACTAATATGTTAAAATACTCTTTAGAAATGGTTGTAAATATGGTAAAGATGTATGTGTAAAAGTAAACAGATAGGAGAAGTAATTGTGGCAAAAATGAGATTTAGTAACAAACAAAAGGAAATATTAAGAAAATTATTACCTTAAATTGAAAATTTATTATATATAAAGTACCTGTCTGATTGAAACAAGGATGGCAACTGACAAGTTAGGTCAGAGGGACAGGTATAAATTTCCTCAGTTCTTGGCTAACCGTTTATAAAAAAATTAGGCTAGGATTTTTTATAATATATAGATAGATAAACTGACTGGATCATCTAATATTTTTTCTAATACTACGATAGACAATTATATGAGATAGATGAAGAAGTACATGTATAAGATATTACATGAAGTATAGGGAGAGAGAGAGAGACAAAAAGGAAATATAAATACAATTGATAAAAATAAAAATAAAGTTATTAAATAAGAATAGAAATCATTAAAAATGGGAGGAATAGTGGTATAATAAACTAAGAGAAAATTAGAACAATGTGGATAAAAATAGTAGGTAGTTCTGAGAAAAGTAATAACAACAACTTATTATTGTTATTGCTTGACATAGTTTTACTGTTTTTATAATATTTTAATCTTTACCATTCAAAAATGTAAATTAGGATTAAAGAAGTAACCAAGGGGCTCAATTATAAACTTTGCAATGATGAGTGGAAGTTACACAATCACCATCCAATGGCGTACCACTTCCAACAGACACAATGTTCTCTCCCGTTACTGCGGAGTGGAGCTCAGGGTTTGCCACAAAAGTGATTATTCCAAATAACTTGAGTACAATAACATCTCCCCGACCATTGACGTCAAGCACAAACGGACAAACTGTCCGTCTCAGACAAACAACTTAGCTTGTGTCTTTGTCGAGTAAAGCGAGAATTAGACTCGACCCTCAAAATCTGGCTTCATCTGGCTTAACAGGAAATCATGGAATTACTTTTGTCAATTTTCTCCTGTGTACCTAGCGTATGGCGTATCTACAGGTTTTAACCTTGTTTTCTATTCTTTTCGTAATGCTAAAAAATACTGACTTAAATTTGTAATTATAAAACAACAAAAATGAAGTTTACATTCACCATGTTTTGGACTGATTATCGGATTGGCGAAGATCAATGGATTGGCAAAAGATTCGTTTTTTAAATACGAATCGTTAAACATACTATTTCTTTTTACTTCCAAGCCCCATGGATGTAAGGATTTTGATATTAGAGGAGAGGAGTAGTGAGAATTTATAAATTCAAACTCTTTCACGGCGTTTGATAAATTTTAAGGAAATGAAATGACGAATATAGATGGGAAAAACGGTCTTGTATTTGGTTATTACCAATTATATTTTGTACTGAAGTTGTTAAATATATAAATTTGGAAACAGTAGTATGAGCAGTCAAAATTTTATATGTTTATTTTGTAGTTAACAATACGTAGTCGAGTTAGATAAGTTCCAAATTACAACGAATTTCCCCAACTTTGGTTTTTATACTCATATACATTTTAAAACTATGATTTTGATGAACTAATGTGTGGTTGCTTTAGTAGCAACGGTTACAGTCTTCGGAATATTTTAACAGATAATTTTACTAACGTTTGTGACATTAAATAGCATAAGTTGGTAAATTACTTCACAAAGTTTAATATAAATTTCCCCCTCTTTTTTTTTTTACACAATTAGGGGTGTTTACACAAATAATTGATGTTAGATGGCCCTGTGGTTGTTGGCATCGGTTTGCTTGAAAATTATTTCGTTTTGCACAATTTCATATTACTCTTCATCCTACTTCATGAATTTTGCGAATGTGCTTTGCTATATCATGCTAAAGGAATGCTATATCTCTTCCATTTAACAAATGAATGAAGGAATAAATAACAAAAGATAAAAAACGATATTTTTTACGACTCAATTAAATTCAAATATTTTTTTTTTAATAATTTATTTATTGATATTTACAACTGTATACACATATATACAAGTAAATTTGCTGTAGGTGACATAGCAACATGATAAAAACATGTGGAGAATCTACCCACTGATAGAACTCCAATAACATTTCTAGAGAAGAAGATCTCGAGGCCATCTTCTTTTCAGACGCCTAGGAGGATTATTAGGTAATGAAGGAAAAGCCAGGTTAGAAGGAGTTGGTTTGGGTGGTTGGGTAGTTTATTATGGAAGGATTGGTATTTGGCTCTGGCCAAATCAGCAAGATAGGGGACATTGAGGTCCTGATGGATGATTTGATTTGTGACAAAGTAAGGAGCATTAAGGATTTTGGACTGTGAGGATTGGATTCGAGAGGAATTAGACGGTTTAGTGGAGCCCCATACCTCAACTCCGTATGTCCAAATAGGCCTTATAATAGTCATGTAGATCAGTCTTTTGTAATTGGAAATATAAATTTTAATTTCAGTGGAATTTTTTCTTTTAATGATAAGAAGTATGTTGATATTTTTTTCATCATAGAAAATATATTATTTATTTTTAATCTTAACACATACTTGAGACTAGTTAATATTGTTTAAATAAATATTAAAAAAATTATCCATTTTAGCCTCAAAATATTTTTGACGTTTCGGACAATTCGGCCATCCTCAAGGATAATCTATTACAAACGTAGAGGCTACATGAAGTTGTTTTATAAATGATTTGATTCAAAAATTGAATTAAAGTATGATAATTTATAAATAATATTGTCATTTGTTTGGAATTGTTGAAGATCATATGTGTAATAAAAGCTGTATGTAATAGATTGTCCTTGAGGATGGCCGAATTGGCCGAAACGTCGGACTTAAAATAAATAAGATATGTTTTGAGACTAGAATGGACAATTTTTTTTTATTTATACTGTATTTTTGTAAATTTGTTAATGTTATAAAACTCTGATTATTTTAAAATTTATTTCGGAATTGTTCAATGAGAGATAATGTGACAAAGGTAGTCAGAAAGTGGGTGACTAAACCGGATGAGAGGTGGGGAAGATATTAGCAAGATTTGCCTAAGAAATGGGACAGAGGAGTTACAGGTGGTTGACAGATCGGGGCAACCTTCGCACAATCGGGCCTCATTGGAACCGAACCGAAAATACTCTGACATTTATTGTCGATTCGAGATAAAGGAGTTTTTATTATTCAGGAGTCGTTGAGCTCCTTGTCGCCAAGAAGATTATAATTAGTCGACAAATTACCGCCGGTCAAATGAAGGTATTAATTGAAAATCGATCTTAATTGAAGCTTCACATATCTCGTGTGTGGAGTCCAGAATTAGTCGTTTTAATATATATATATATTCCTGGTTGTAGCATACTTACTCATAAATCAATATTTCATTAATTGTATTTATTAAAATTGTACTAATGATAATGCTTGACTAATATGGCTGAAATTTTGGCAGACGAAATGAATATAAATACGTTATTCGAATATTGATTGTTTTGATGTGAATTTCAAATTTATGAAAAGGCGCCTGAAAAGAAGATGGCCTCGTGACCTTATATTGTAAACTGTTTTAGAGTTTACTACTGGGTAGTTTCTCTACATCCTGTATCATATCATATGTCATTATGATAAAATTTACTGGTTGTATATTTTTATACAGTTGTAAATATCAACAAATAAATAAAAATTATGAAAATAATTAAATAATTTGTTTCACAGTATACACACTTTTTTTATACCTAACCAATAAAATATGTTTAAAAAAAAATTTTTTTGTCTATGTTTTTATTATTTGATATCCTCAAGGTAGTATCCTTGGTCCCATCCTCTACACCGTCTATACACCTGGCATTCCAACCAATCCTACCACTATCCTCACTATATGCCGATGATACATGTGTGCTCGCAGTTAACAATAACCCATTAATTGTATCCCAAACTCTCCAATCCCATATCACCGCCCTCGACCCCAAGTCCTAATTAACACTATTCCGTAGAAATACAGCAGCCAGTGCACCTTTCGGGCTCAATTAAACCGCTGATTGGACGAACTGCTCCATAAAATATATTCAACGAAGTAGTGTTATCTTTGATAGCTATTCTATATTATATTGCCTCTCCTTATAAAAATGAAGAAATGAATCATTAGAAACCCGTTATAATAGTAAAAATCTTAGATGGAATCGTTTTAGCTTTATCGTAAAAGAAGATGCCGTTAAGAGCGGGGTTGCTGGAGTATTTTTATGAATTCCATCTGAGCACCATTTCCGTCTGTTTCTAAAATGGAGTTTTCAACTACAAAGCCATCTACAGAGACTAACTGGTATGGGAGAAACAATGAAAATGCAATTTAGTGAAATCTATTCTGCAGCGTAATGCATCCTCGTATTTTATGAATGAAAAATTACTGGATACAACAGACGTCGACAAAAAGCTTTGAAACTTGACGCCGGTGCGTTGACCCACGATTGGCTGATTTGTGCATCAAATAATTGCGACGTGATTGATGTGAGGTCATTAATGACATTGACGTCATCGGCTCGTACGTCACAGCCCGCGCCTATCTCAGCTTACTATGATGGACGATGGCTTTGGTTTCCTCTCTCAAATATAGTTAAATGAACCAGTGCTGATAATTAATTATAGAGAATTTATTTATAGTGACTATAAGAGTCAAAATTTGAAGTTAATTGAAGTAGGATAAAATTATATACAATTATTTTAAAATTAGTTCAATTCAGTGTAGGAAAATAGTCTAGAGTCAATAAAGGTATCATAATAGTCGAAGAAATTTATTGTTAATCAACGTTTCGGCCCACTTTGCAGGGTTTCGTCAGGGCTGTCAGATTGGAGATGATAAATTCAATTCATATTTTCAATATGAGTTTTTATTTCCAATTCAATAAATAAATAGATTTATTTATTGAATAAGTAACTCAGTTCCCGGCAACTGGGCCTAGTGGTACCAGGTGGATACCCGAGTTGCTCTCTCGTACTCCAGGTGGGTGTGCCAAGATTCGTTCCTCAGGTCCGCCAAGAAATAAATGTTCATCCAAGTTGGGAACCCACAACCTTCCGAACCTGATCCACAGTGGTGGGAAACTGCCGTTTTTGTGCAAAATGTTTTAAATCTTCTCTCAGGAATTCATATGTTACCCAGAGTGCTGAATTTAATGGGATGCATTTTCTTTTTTTTTTTTTTTTTTTTAATTTTCATAATATTTTTAGGTGTAAAAAAATTAATCTTAATTTTTACATAACTTTTTTCTATAAATAAAATTCTGATCCATAGTAGTTAATTTGATTACTGTTCTCAACTCATTTTAGTTATACCTTCCAAGAAGACCCCTGACTTCATACGTCGATGGATCTTATGCTAAAGTTGCTCTAGTATGCACACTTTTGTAGGAAGCTTGTTTCATCACTAAGGTCATAAAGCTCACTTCTTCTAGTCTATCAACAAATGTATAGAAACGAATTTTTCCAGTATTAAATTGAATGTGGTCGAAGGTATTTAGAAAGAAATATTTCAAGAAACAAACCTACTTGTTGAAAAACTACAATTTGTACTCCAACTTATTGGTATTGACTTCGCCGAAATATTTTAAATTGAATAGTTTAAAACAAAATAATATCTATTACTAAAATCTCACTTTTTTCCAATACCGGAATAATATCTGTAAGATTAGGTCGCGATATTGTTTGATCGGAGAACCATTCACGATGACACTGAGAAGTTCAAATTTATCTCAAATTTATATAGTGGGGGTGCCACCAAATGTGGTAATTCGAAGTAAATCTATCCTATTTACTTCATATTATCATAGATTATATCTCTCTTGACAAATAAAATTAAAAAATCCCTATTTATATACTTACCCCGACTTAATCAGTATTTTTTTTTATCACGTAGCGCCCTCTAAGGACCACGCGAATATCATTGGTTAGGCTTCTTTGGGAGTCCTTATTTTCTATCTTCCCATCGCAGTTTCATGATCCTCGACTGCCTTTCTTATATTTCTTCGGATCACTTCATACCCATTTTTTTCTTCTTCCAATATTGGTGAGATAGAGAGATTTTTCTTCTTCCAATATTGGTGAGATTTTTCTAAGTTTTCCTATACTTATCTCTATCCAGACAGTCGTTATATGAAATTTAAATCCACTTTAATCCCTCTCTTATTTTCCTTCGTGTATCTTGCCATGATTTTGTAGAAAAAATTTTAAAAGATTTTCTTATTCAATCTTTCCTCCTTCATACTCTTCATGTGCCCATAGAACATCCCAGATTCTCATTTCAGTTTCCAGGTCTTTGATGTTTCTGTAGATCTCTTCGTTAGATTTCAAGCCGTCGTTATAACATAATATGTATTTATTTTGTATCGCTATTCAACATAAAATGGGATCATTGTAGAGTATTTTATTTTCTAAGATATAATAATGAAATATATGAAGTCTGAGCGGAATGTAAACGTTGAAATGCTTAAAAGTTCGTTTCTTTTTGATTCCATGTCTTATAATATCTTAAACTTTTAGATTAATTTTTATTAATATATTCTTGTTTGAGAGTGGTTTAGTTTATTTAAAAACAATATTTGATCCTTTTTCTCAACTTTATTCTTTTAAAAAACCTTCCAACGTTTCGACCACTTAGGTCATTTTCAAGGATACCTTTACTTTGTTGTCATTTTCTCTTTTAAAATTCTTAAAAATGCCGGCTAATTGCCTTTGTCCCATTTACATAATTTCTTCTATATAATTCTTTCCTAAATTTAAAACCTGTATTAACTATTTGTCTTTCTATCATTCACATTTGCAAACTTTAAACAGTTTTAATTTAATACAGTACAGTTATAGTAGGTTAGTACAGGTTTTAAATTTAGGAAAGAATTATATAGAAGAAACTATGTAAATGGGACAAAGGCAATTAGCCGGCATTTTTAAGAATTTTAAAAGAGAAAAAGACAACAAAGTAAAGGTATCCTTGAAACTGACCTAAGTGGTCGAAACGTTGGAAGGTTTTTAAAAAGAATACAGTTGAGAAAAAGGATCAAATATTGTTTTAAATATCTTAAACTTTGTTTTGTTTTGCAAGTTATCTTTGAGTTATTCAATGAAATATACTTACGTCATTTTTTAGATTATGTAGTTTTTGGATTTAGTCAGTTGGATTGTGTGCGGTTCGTGGACTACTCCCGAGACTGTTCATGCCGTAAATAGGGACAGGACCTTGTTTCTAATGACCGAGGATTATTGGACGGTGGGAGCCCAAGCAGGTCTTTTTTCCTTCAGGACAGGAGCTGCTTACGATCAGATCCAGCCATTGAGCAAGGATAATGGGTCCATTGTAGTCCATACAAAGCCGCATCAAAACACACACGTCCGTCGGCTTTATTGCGCGCAAGCTGAGTGTCAGGTCACGGTTCGGATTACCCCGCCGGTAATGACAAGCCGTGTGGTATCCACCTCAGCCGCGGCTCTTTTACACCTTGGAGGTGTGTTTCACAACATGGACTACCTTCTGACAGGGGTCGGTTTAGACTTTCTTTCTGATGTACGTTGGTATATTAGTCCTGTATTCGTTTTAGCTAAATTGAGTTTAACCAGGGAGAGGTTTAGCCCTCAGCGTCTTGCTCATATTGGGTAATAAACTCCTTTCTATATTTTCCTAGTATTCATCTGTTTATACTTTTGTGTACCTTCTGTTATCCTGGGAGAGGTGTAGACTTGTACGTTTTGGATTGATGTTATTACCGCTTGTTTATATCTCTCTTTTACCTTCCTACCTATCCTTGTTGTTGTTGGCTGGAGCTTTTTTTTATGTTTCGCGCTTTATAATTCTATTTCATTTATATTTATAATTCTATTTCACTTTATTTTTCCTAATGCCTATTGAACAGATTCGATACTTGGGACTCCATCTTGACAAGAAACTTACTTGGAATCCACACACAAGACTGAAACGACAAGAAACTGCTTGTAGATTCCGATTGCTACAACAATTACTTGACAAACGCTATAAACTTTCCATTCACTACAAAAAATTAGTATACACTACGATAATCAGACCAATCTGGACATATGGAATTGAGCTGTGGGGCTCCACCAAACCATCAAATTCTTCCCGCATCCAATCCTTACAATCCAAAATACTACATAAAATCCTTGATGCTCCTTATTACGTCACAAATAAAGTCATTCATAAAGACCTTAACATCCCATTCTTTGCAGATTTGACCCAAAACAGATATGCGTCTTTTCATCCCAAACTCCTTAACCATCCTAACCCATTAATTCTTAATCTTTCATCCTTAACAATTCCTTATAATCCTCCGAGGCGTCTGAAAAGAAGCTGGCCACGGGACCTCCTAATTTAAATTAATGCTTGAATTACCACCAATGGGTGGTTCCTTCGCAAGATTTTCAAGTGTATATGAAACATACTACATATTTACCTATTGTATTACTTTGTACAGTTGTAAATTAAATTAAATAAATAATTTTTAAAAAAAACTTTATTTTTCTCTTTAAATGATTACTTCTTTTGGAATTTTTTAGTACGTATAACAAATTTTCGGGTTTAAATCTTATTCAAAAGATCATTCCTTTTCAAAAAAATCAAAAACCATTTCCACGTTCTTCTGATCATCATTCAGAGCATCCGATACACTCGGTCCCACTCCCACCCAATCTACTTAAGTTCATGCAATAGAAATGACATTCCTCAAATATGTGACTGACTGTAAGTACACTGTTGCAGTATTGATATTTTTGCGGTGGTTGCTTATTGATCAGATGGGCATGAGTTAAATTCGTATGACCTATTTTCAATCTGGCAATAGCTACCTCCTCCCTACTATTGGAACGGTTTGATGTGGTCCATGGTTTAATGTTTTTTTAATAGTTTTTAATTTGCTTGGCGGCCTTTCATTCCACATGGCTTGCCAACTAGATAATATTTTATTTTTCATCTGGTGTCATCGACTTATTTCTTGGAGTGTCAGAATGGCCGCACCCTGACGTGGAAGAGCAAGTGCTTGTTTAGCTGCAATGTCCGTCAGTTCATTTCCAGTGATCCCCACGTGACCCGACACCCATAAAAATAAAACAGTTTTCCCCAAGTTTTCGAGTATGTTTATTATTATATCTAAGAGCATGTAGGGTGATCGAGGTGATTTATTAGTTTCAAATAAAAAAAAAAAGGGCTCTACGCATATCCATTAAAAACATTGTTCAGAATAAAATTCTCTCCTTCTCTTTTAAAGACAGTATTAATATGACTTCAATTTTGGCAAAAACTGATCCGATTTCTACGTTTTTACTTGTACTTATTTATACATGGAATATATATAAAAATCATGGGAAATTATGGTCATCGTGATAAATTTCAAAATCGAAAAAACATGAGAAACTGAAATTTTATACTTAAGGCGGGTATAATCATGGGATAAGATAGAAATATTTTCGGTAAAATCAACTTACATAAAGTCGGAAGAAGTTCCATAAAGTGAAATGTGGAATCGATTTTTCGGAAATGACTCTAACGATTTTAATCGAACTCACCACATAAATATAGAACTAAATGATCTTTAATATCAGTTACAACTTATCCTCATTGAAATAGTCTGGCAGGGCTTCAATGACGGTTGTTTTAAGAAAATCTTACTCTAAGTATCTATAATTTGTATTATTTGAAAAAAAAATTACAGTTCTTGTTGTAAATAATAATCAATGAATAAATACAAAGTGTTAAATATTTTTCAGAATAAGAAAAATGAAAATACAAAGGCACTCGATTAAGGCAGTAAAAACCGAGACCATCAAAACTCCCTATTGCATGGCAATGTTAAATTGTGGTATTATTTTCAAGTGAAAAATTTATATTTGTTATAGTACAAGAGCCCAAGAGGAGAAAAAAGGCAGTTATTTAACCCCAATTTTTGATTAATTAATTCAAAAATATGTATCATTACTAGTCAAAATGGATGAGTCTGCTAAGCATAGGTAAGGGGAATAAAAAATGGCGGCTGTTTCAAAAGGTTAAAAATAATCAATTTTTATTGAAAGCTCTATATCTTTACAACTACTAACAACAATAGAAAATAGAAGAGAGTATCATTTAAAGTAGAGTAAATTTGCTAAAATGTAAGCCCTAATAGAGCTATTTAAGTTCAATTGTTCTCAAGATATAGCTTTCTAAAAAGCAACATTTCATAAAAGATACACTGAATAATCAGTATTTTATTTTGAGGAACTCCTCAAAGACCATTCAACGTACAGATTAAAGCTAATTTAATATACTGTATAATAGTTTACAATAATTTTGACTTATGAAAAAATATATCTCAGGGACGATAAGACGTATAGATGTCTGCCAGTACTCAAAATAAATCTAGTTAAATGTACTATATTTTAGTTGTTAATGTTTATCTTCGTGGAAGTAGTATTTTAAAAAGCAACATTTCGTAAAAATGCTGTATGGAACGTACTGAAAAAGTTAGATGGGCTTTTATTAGAAGATCCTAGATTCCATCATATAGTTTTTAGCGCCACAGTCAAAGGAAAAGAAAGTTATTCGGCGATGCAGAACAGCTATTGCGTGCTGATGGGTACCTATTGCTGATCATGGGTGCCCGATTTGGTGCACAGGTATCCTGAGCCAAAATGCTACAAGAGAAGCAACAAAATCAGCCTATCATTGCAAGAGATATTCATGTCATAGGCAGACCAGTAGCCAAAAATGTTTTTATGCTCAAAAAATCATAGATCTATTGTATATTCATGGAAACCTTTACCCGTTTGCAATTGGTTAAATCATAATAATTTTGGAGGTACAAATTTCAGCAACATATTGTGATTTTAAATACTTGAAATGCCTAATGTTGGAATGATAATTATATATACTATATATTATCATATGGGAGGGCGGGTAGCCCTGGGGTAAGGCACGTGGCTACTAACTCGAAGGATCCGAGTTCTAATCTCGCTGGGCAGACAATTGTTTTCTATTATCCTGTAGCCGTGAGTCAACTTTTGTGCGTTTTAGAGCCCTATTGGAGGTCCACCCACCCTCTTAATTTGGGTAAAATCTGGCGGTAGCGTGATTCTGACCAAATCACCTCCTTGCACAACCTTCATCTAGTAACAGTACTTCCTTACAAAGTACTGAACCCTTGACCCTTCTGGGTACTGATTTAATTTAATTTAATATATTCACTCATATAGTATAGAGCACTCAGAAGTTAAACTCTATTTAGTAAGTTGAACAAAATACAGTTGAAATGGTTAAAGAAAGGATAAAAAGGGAAATAAAATTTCCCATAACCCGGTTTTCCCTGTTACTCTATGCAAACTATTCCTATCTCCCTCTGAAGTTTTTCTTGACAACTCCCAACGCCCGTATTTCAGTGTCATGTTAACCCATTTAATTTTTTTTAAAACATTCATTCATATGACCTTGCTAAAACTTGGGAGTGAGTTTACTATTCGAATTATTTATATCAGAAATGATAAATCCGTAACCAAACGGGATATTTCTTCGTTTCCGGTTGTTGTACTTTATTTTATTTTTAACTTCCTGTTCTAAATAAGTATTTAAAATATGAATTTTTGTTTTTTATATTTGATATTAGGATTTCTCTTAGTTTGTGTTCATTCCTATTAACTATTGAGTTAATTCTGAAATATTTGTGTTTTTTACTTAAATCATTCGATTGGAGCAGGTCACCTCAGTATGTTAGGCACTGTCTTTCAAACTTGTCTTTCAAGTCCGGATTCGAGTCCATCTGTGGTATATTATTATTTATTCTGTTGTACCTGTCATTGATCGACGTTGGATTTTGTCTATAAAGTGGGTATCCTTATTAGAAACTGTTTGTTCTTACAAACTGCTGCAACCTACAAGTTTCATAAATATTATTTTAAACCCTTTCACATATCTTGAGCATCTCAAATTTTATACGATTTTAGAAGAATGATTAGTCCTATTTAATTTCGGGTCAAATACTGTCAATTATGTTTTTTAGGGGAACCCATAAATAATTTTCTAATACATCGTACTGAATTTTAGTAAGTAACTTACTGCATGTTTTAAACTTTTTTTTTTTTTGGATTAGTATATAAATATTCCATATTTTTTTTCAAACATAGATTCCTATAAAATCAATTGGTTGCAAAGACCTAATTTTTATCTATAATTTTAGAATATAATTATTGAAAGCCAATATCTACTTATTTTTAAAGAGCAAATTTTCTACTTAAAAGTCTACACATTGCTTAGTGTAGGTTTCATTAGTGAGTGGAGAGCGTGGTGGCACAGAGGTAAGGCACTATGGTAGTAACTCAAAGGAACTTGGTTTGAATCCGGGTGTGGCTGACACTTATTTTCTGTTACACTGTAGCCGTGAGTCAACCCTGAGGGTTTCGGAGCCCTCATAAATTGGGAACCCTTAATTGGGGAAAATCTTGTGTATTGAGCATAATATTAAAAAATGCACCTACTTATATACTTGTATATAAATGAGTTAATAACAATATATGTTATTTTCAAAGAGCAAATTTCCTACTTATGCAATACTGACAAAAATATCAATATTTTTATCCAGGCTATTGTATTTTTTTGTTTAATTAAATAAGTTATTTCAATGTTTCAAACTAGAACTAATTGGTTTATCATAGCTCCTATAACTTAGAAGCAAATTAAAAATAATAATTCTTTATTGGGATCTTTCAACCCTGTTGTTTTTCTGTGTACTGTATTAAAAAGTTTTAAAATTTCATAATTAAATTCTCCATATCCTAACACTTACTAACTCCATTATTGTGTGTTCATTCTATGATCTGGTCTTACTTTAGATTGTTTATTACTCTTTTTGTTTTCGCCCTCTCTGTTTTCTTCCTCCTGAGATACCATCAAAAATCATACAAGGTTCTCAAATATTTAAAAATAAATTAATAAATTAAAGTTGTATATTTTTCTAAACAATCAACGTTTTTTCAATTCCGTTGTCTTGCCTTTTCCTGAATGTTTATTACAGTATTTGCAGCTTCTTCACGGATGGTCGATTGAGGATCCTTAGATGGTAACTCGAGGACCAATTAGCGAAGTGTAGACTCTCCAGATAATAGGACTAACCCAGATACTTTACCTTTACCGGCTGGAATTACCGATTACCGATACCGGAGTACCGCTCTCTTAATGGGCAGTGGACGGACATCACGAAGTAGACCAGCGACCCACACCCGCGTATTCCACGGATGTGATCAGATCGCGGTGATGCCAGTGTTCCGAACAATCGGGGAATAAAGGGTCTCTCTAACAGCGGTGGTTTATGACGGCTATCTCCACATAGCAAGGTGGTTTCAATAATACCCGCCTATTGTGGCTCTACGCAAATGCACGATTTCAAAGCTTGCACATTCCGGCTGAATTTTGTAGGTCTTTAGAAACTGCATTCAAAATTACGAGGAAAAATAAATCCTACAAGAGCTGATTAAGTTTTATTAAAAGACCATCTTAAAATTTAATATTTTCTCTAAAATAACCACTTATAATTTAGAAATAGTTCTTTTTTATCAAATATTGAATTTTGCAACAATTTCAATTTGCAAAATTAAAGTTTCTTTAAAAAAAAAAATAATTTGGTCTCTGTTTAATTAATTTAAAGTTGGCTTTCAAAAATTGATTTATAAATAACATAGTTTTATTTTTTCATAAAAGCATTACTTTTATTAGCCCTTTTTGAAAGTTAAATTTTTTTTCAGCCTCCTGCTGGAATGTAAATTTCCTTTTATAGAGTTCATTTAAATCTATGTTAATTACTTTAAAATAAGTTACGGAATAAGATGAAATTGTTGCGATATCATCATCATCAATATTAAATTATTATAATATTTTTATTATTTTACAATTTTATTTTGTATTATTTTTTATATATTTGAAAAGTTGAAAATTGAATCTATTTAATGAAATCAATCTACTTATGTAAACTACCTGCTTAGTACAGGTCCTAATATTTAAAAAAAAAAAAAATTATAGCGAAATGGCGAATAGTTTTCGGGATTGAAAATAAAATTCGTTAAGAGAAAACTATTATATAAGAAATATAAAAGAAAAATAGCTACCTACGGTTATAGAAATGAACTTATGAAGCTAATGGAAAATAAATCCATTTTATCCTGAATATCGCTTTTTCCATGCCAGGATTACGAGACAGGGCTGGATATAGACCGCTCTAAGCTTGCCGACTTCCCGATACTAACCATCCCGTGTTAAGGATTGTTAGCTGCGGACAAAGGAGCAAACCTTTCGGAAAACGGGACACGCAAGAGCTATTTAGTGAACTGCGCTCCGTTGAAAAGTAGATGATGATGGAGGTATATTTTAGAAAACTGACCGAAAGCAATTTGTCGATGGAGGGAAAAGAGGAAGGAGAAGAAAAGAGGAGAATACAAAGGAACATATTTGCCGTTCTTATTCTTTACAATGGGTTCATCGCTCAGTTATGGAAGGACCTCTTTCAAAGGCAGGATTTAGAGAGGACCTGGCAGACTAGAAGGTCACTCTGTCTCTACCTAATCTGGCCCTTAGCATCAGGCTGCAATACTCGTTAGTGGTTCGTCATATACCTCAGGTCTTGTTTGCCTAATGGAATATTGCTTAAAGTATCCACGATAATATATATATATATTATCTTGATTAACTTAATAATATTAGTAATACATTACACACAAAAAATCAACTAAAAAAACATTAGGCACAAGGAATCACCATGACAGAAATTATATATACCAATAATATTGTATTTAAAAACATAATTAAATTTATTAATAATTTTCACGATTTATCAAAAAGCATTTTTAATCCTTTTAGTTCACGAATTTCAAAATTTTTTTTTATTGGAATTATTTTTTATTATTATATATTAATCGAAAATATTAAGTAAAAAACGTTTTGAATCAAATTATTAAAATCTCAGTTTGGAAAATATAAAACTATGTAATGTTATTGCTCCACATTGCTAAATACTCAACATTTCACTTACCATTTTGCCTTTTCTAAAAGGTATTTTTCAAACATTTTCTTGATGTTAAAAGTTATTTTCAAATATAAAACTCTTGAATGTATTCGAAATTTATTTTTAATTCTTTTTATTTACCCCATGTTTTTGAGCCCACTGAATATCAATAGAAGTCTCATGGTAAAATAATATGGTATTAGTTAAAATATTCTTGAAAGAGGAAACGTGAAAATTTATATAGTGTTGTTCTGGAGATTAATAATAAAGTCATTTAAAGTTTAATAATAGTTTTGTTAAAGAAATAATAAATTTTGCCTAAATATAAATGAAAGACTTTATAATATAAATACAAAAAGTATTTTGTTCTGCATAATATAAGCTTTAATATTTGAAATATTAATAAATATTAAATTATAAATTTTACATAGAAATCTGGAAAATAATATAAAAACAATACCCATCTGAAAAAAAATATCTTTGACAACTAATGAATTAATTTTGTTCCAAACAGCGATAACACTAACCTATAACCTACTCTGCTCCTGTCTGGAGTTAGTTGACACAAATTACAGAAAACTAGGGTGCATTCAAAATATATTATATGAAAATATATAATTCCTAATGAGGTGAAGATAGGTGAGCGTAGATATATAAGAGGAGAAGATGGTCGGGGGGTGCGGTCAGCAGAAA
>NW_027108625.1:541743-549562 GCF_000696795.3 Halyomorpha halys | reverse complement strand
AAAATAAATAAATAAAATAACATAATGATAAAATAATATATACAATATTTACAGAATCGACCTGAGGATCCCCCACGTGTGAGGGGTAGAGCAGAGCTCGAGAGATCCCAGCGCATCCCTCTCGCCGCATCACTGGTAATGAGCCAGTGGAGGCTGAGCAAGTGCGCTAAAGCCGCAAAAAACTTGAGTGGAGAATCTGACCATTGCCAGAACTCCAAAGATGTCTACTAGCACTCAAATTAAAGTTAGTTACATTTATTAAATTTATAACGTTTATCTACGCAGGAATAGTAGGTTTTATGATATTTGAAGAAATATTAATTTCTAGTAGATTGAAAAAAAAAAATTTAAGAAATACTATTAGACGTAGAGATGTCTGCCAGCACTCAAATTAAAGATATTTTAAAATTACTTTAATAGAATAGTCTATAACAATTATCTTCGTAGCAGTAACCATTTTCATAAGAATAGATAAAATAAATTGAAAACCCGTCAAATCAAGATCTGTTCAAGAGATAAATGTTTAGTTTCAATAGATGGATAATTTTTTTTGGACTCGGAGAGTTTTAAAACGAATAGATCTATAGAAATTTGCAACTCAAAAATTTTAAATATTCAATTACAATTTAATTTTTTTTTTAAATATATAATTCAAATTGTATCCATTATAGTCTCAAAACCTTTTATTTCTCTTACAAGTCCGACGTTTCGGCCAATCCGGCCATCTTCAGGGACAATCTACTTAATACAACTTTGAAACTATATAATTTAAAAAACTCTAACTCCATGCAGGCTATTCTGCCCAGGTCAAAAACATCAATTTAGAATTAGTCAAATATTCACTTAAAACAAAATCAAAATCATTTATCATCAGATACTATTCCTTAAAACTTTTATCACAACAATGATGAGGATTGTTTGACCAGTGTCTGATGATAAATGATTATGATTTTGTGATTTTGAAGTAGATTGTCCCTGAAGATGGCCGGATAGGCCGAAACGTTGGACTTGAAAGAGAAATAAAAGGTTTTGAGACTATAATGGATAAAATTTGAATTATTTATTTTAAAAAAATTACCAGTCTCAAGAAAATATTAAGATTATTATTATAATCAATTACAACGTTTCATCTACAATAATCTTTGTACCAAAGTTGTAAGGAAAGTAAAAAAACTATTTTATATTAAAATATACTACGACCATTGCTCTTAATTCAATAAATAACATTTTATTAAAAAAAAGATTAAAAAAAAAGACTGTATTTTCTTACTTTTATATTGATTTAGTTTTCAAAAAATATATATAGCATTACTTTACATCTTTTGTTGATCTTTTAAACATGAATTATATTAGCATACCATGCTATGTGCCTGCGGACCGTATGCGTGATATTACGAATGGCACAACTGCATGAAAGAATCCTACTGATAAAGCAAACAATAGAGAATGGTAATTCCGGCTCTGAGGCTAAACTGGGCCCTGAGTTTTTACAAGAACGGTTCGCAGTTAGTTGGACCGCGATATTAAAGTAGTATATTTGCTAGTGGACTGTATCGGCTCAGCTGATTAAACAATAAGTTCTTCTGACAATGGAGTTCTGCTACAATACAGTGGGTGGGTGTCCTTATCAGAGTGCTATACTGTAGCAATAGCAGAATATTGCACGGCTTCTGTACTTTGCTTGGAAACATAATAATAATTGCAAGTGTTCAAATTAAATTTTAAAACATATATAAATCGTAATGTATATGAGATATAAATCGTGAAATCTTAAAAATCCTTTAATAATATCCCACTGTTGAACAGATTCGTTTCCTAGGACTACCACTGGACAAAAGACTGACTTGGAATCTACACAGAAGACTGAAAAGTTCCTTCTCGTTGATTCCGACTTGTCGGGTGGCCGAAAATCTAAAATGGACTAGGGGTCCCCTAATGTAGGCACCACCAAGCGCCCCATGTAGTCAACAACAAAAGCATCACCTCTAGCGCTCTTTGTGTGAAGAAGAAGAAACTGAGGATGAGAGAGCCATTTTCTTTTGCCACCAGCAGTCCTCTTTTTTCTTCACTCATATTAAATGCAAAAATGAGTGAGTGGATACATTCTGAGGTGCCTCTCGGAACAGAGAAGGAGGGAGGAAGTCAATAAATGAAGGAAGAATAGCCGAACAATAGAGTAAGTCCACATATCTTTATAATTAGCATCCATCATCATCAACCATTTCATCAAATCTACAGACCAATTATTCTAAATTCTTAAACACATTTAATCATAAATGTTTTATTTTAGTCACTCCCTACACCGGTACACCACCAGTAATTTATGTAATATAATTTGTTTTCTGTTAATTACGATTATTTTCATTATTATATACACTCCACTAAAATCCAACCAGCCAAAAGTGAATGTGTGCCTGGCCTTCAGTTGAAGGTGTGCTTCATACACCGACTATTACAACACTTAAACTTCCAATTAATTGAAAAATATTCATTTAAAGGCATATAATAAGGTCAATCAAGACTTATGGTTTTAAGCTTTGAGGGTCCACTAAAGCATAACCTCTCATTGCCAATCCTTACAATCCAAAATCCTTCGCAAAATCTTTAATGTGTGGTGCACTTTTTCACAAATCAAGTCATCCATAAGGTCCTTAATGTTCTGTATGCCAATTTGGCCAGAACCAGACACCATTCCTTCCATGATAAAATTCCCAACCTTGGAAACCCACTTGTTTCTAACCTTGCTTCTTCTTTACTACGTGATAATCCTCCTAGGCGTCTGAAAATAAGATGAACTCTAGATCTTCTTCTCTAGAAACGTTGTTCGAGTTCTATTAATGAGTAAATTCTCCACATGTCTGTATCATGTCGTTGTATTACTAACATCGAATTTACTTGTTGTATATATTTTAGTATAGTTGTAAATATCAATAAATAAATTTAAAAAAACAAATGTTGCAAATAGCAAGAAAATGTTGAAAGCAAAGGCCGTGGCAATGCATTTTTTAGATTATGAGAAAGATGGAATAAAAATAAATTCCTATCGAATTCCCATTAAAAAAAAAAATGGATATGGAATGTAATTGAAAAATTGCCAAAAAATGAAGCAACCTTCTCATTGCTACACACCTTACACTTGTTATAATACAATTGAAAACAAAGTCTTAAGTATCAATCAATACAGAGAAATCGAATGCTCTGAAATTAGATCACCATTTCCTATAATAATTATGACACCAGCGATGACTAAATGCCATGGGAACGATCTTCGACATCAGTTCGCGCTTAGATGACGTGTCGTCTGCTGCCTTCGACTCTGCTGACAGCGTCGGAGTCCAGTTGCAGATGCAATAACCGCTAAGCTGGATAGAATCTGAATCTCTGAAGTTCTTACACAATTTAAACAATATAATATAATTAAAACGGGTTTGATCGTACCCCTTATTGTGACGCGAATGGTCGTTTTTCAGCATTTCTCTCATACATCTTATTTTGAAGAAAAACAAAAATTTAATTGAATTAACTTGTTTTAAAATTTTACAGAAGTAAAATTATGAATAATTGTAAGAAGCCCAGGACAATATAAATGGGCGAGTTTTGATTCCTGAAAATGAATGTTTAATGCTAGATCTACATGTTTACTGCGTCAAATCCGAGACTTGTACAAATTTTTGATAAACAAATGAAGCAGTAGGTATCCATGCGCTTGAGTATTTTTTTACTTTTGTCGGTTACTCAATTTGATTTTCATTAAAAAAGAAGAAAATAAAGATAAGCGAAATGAAAGGAAAAGTAAATAACAATTTGGGTTGTACATCTTAAAAATTCATAAAAACAGTACTAAATAATCTATAAGAAGATAAGAGATCTCCTCTAATCTTAAATGTTATTGGAGTTCTATTAATGTCTATTTCACCTATAGCAAATTTACTTATTGTATATATTTTTATACAGTTGTAAATAGCAATAAATAAATTATTAAAAAAAAAAATAATAACCTATAAATTCAACCTTCGTTTTAGAATTTTTATCAGAAACTTTTTAATTTAATTACCCAGGCTTATAATGTTTCCATAAATATATTTGTGCTATGTTAAATCAAAAATAAACTGCCAAACTTAATTAACAAGATTTGAAACAATGCATTTACACTGAATCCACTGAATTTTACTATAACAATCTATGAGAGTTGATTGTTGAACTCCAAGGTTGGGGTCCTTTAAGTCCTTTAATTAATTAAAACACGGAGGACAAATATTCATCTGTTGACAGTTCTAGGACATGCAAACTGTAAACAAACCTGTGGATGCAGCCCCCTTTGATTTGTGCCCAAACACCGACTCCAGACAGACCAGGTACAAGTTCAGGTAAACTTGTACCCATCCACACAATTGCGCATGCAGGAATTTGCCATTGTTTTGCAAAGAGTAGAGACACCTGTACATAAATTCCAGAATTGTAAGAAAAAAAGTTATAATTCTTATTAAAAAAAAAAAAAAAAGATTATTGAATATAAATTATCACAGATATAAAGTTATATTAAATTATTCCCTATTCTATTGGGGGCTTCATCTAAATCAGTAATACCTTCAAAATACAGGCTACTTGCCACTGTTAAGACCCAGAAAAAATGAAATGAATATTTTAGGGATTTAGGAAGTGGACATAATGCACAACGTTCTTGAACCAAAATTTTTTATTTGACCAAACATGTCAACAAGTTATGAGTGAAACTTAAATAAATTTATTCCGACCAATTCCATTTTTCCATATTTCGAGACAATTAAATAAATTCCATGTAAAAATTAAATATTCATTATCTGAAATGCATGTTTTTCCAAGCTGTTTTGGAAGTTATTGTTGTTGTTGTCTGTGGCTTTTGGGCGTAAAACCCTGAGGTCATCAACGCCCATGATTCATGCTTTATAATTATATTTCATTTATATTTATAATTATATTTCACTTTATTAATTTCGAAAAAAAATTAAATAATTACTTCTTTTGGTATTTTTTATTACGTAAAACAGATTTTCTGGTTTAAATCTTATTCAAAAAGCCATTCCTTTTTAAGAAAACTAAGACCATTTCCACGTTCTTCTGGTCATCATTCAGAGCATCCGATACACTCGGTCCTACTCCTAATCTACTCAAGTTCGCAGAATAAAAATGTCATTTCTCAAATATGTGACGGATCGTAAGTACACTGTTGCAGAATTGACATTTTGACGGTTGCTGCTTACTGATCAGATATCTATGAGTTAAACTTGTATGACCTATTCTCAACCTGGCAATAGCTACCTCCTCCCTGCGATTGGAACGGTTTGATGTGGTCCATGGCTTAGTGGTTTTTTAATAGTTTTTAATTTGCTTGGCGGGCTTTCATCCCACATGGCTTGCCAACTAGATGATATCTCATTTTTCATTGGAAGTCTTATTTCATTATTTATTTATCATTCATTATTTCGTTTTGGAAGTATAAATTTCTCAAAGGAAATACATTTGCACATGCGTAAGCCAAAATTAGTGGATTGTTTTGATAAGATTTCCTACCACTAATCTCAAATTTACCTACGGGTTTGAACAGTAGCGGTTGGTACGTTTTCGAAGTATAGGTTTACTTAAGAAAATACTTTTCCCCACGTGGGTGGCGTGTATATTTGAATACACACAGACACGTGTAATCAGTACATTGCCAGATGAATGAAGTGGGAAAAACACTTATTACCTTCGATATATATTTATTACGTATGTCAATAAAGAATATTTTATGTATAAGTATAATACATTTCTATACATATTTATGAAAAAAGTACATTTATATGTATATTTTTTCCTATGATCTAGTCGAATGGGTCCGAATAAAGACAAATTATTTTTATAATTTCAGAACTTTGTTGATTTTTTTTTTCGTAAAAATACATATACTTACATAATTTTGAATCCAACAAAAAATGATTATGAGAACTTTTATTTATAACTTTTTTTTTTTTGCTGATTTTAATTTTATACTCACGATTTCGGCGTCTCCCGAAATCTTGGACTCTTTATCCCGCCATAGCGGTACCGTTTGGCATTAGAAAGGCGACTCTGGACGAAGAGGTTATTAAAGATGCTGTTGGTACCCCGGATGACTCGCAGACGTCGAGGGGTCGTGGTAGGAAGAAATTAAAGAGCCGCTCCCCGTTGCGCGGGATGAGCCACGATCTTGCGAGTCTGAGGAGATTATCGGAGCCAGTTAATCCACCGTTATCCTGCCGAGGGGGGGGGAGGAGGGCGCTCCGGTTTACAGGATTAAGGATTGTTATCGATGGCTATTATTGATCTATTGCACAAATTATGTAGTTATTGGGTGTTTCTTCTATCCCTTTTAGTGCTGCCGAAAGTATAGTACGTATTTGTATAATAACAGACAATTGGATGAATACTCTAAGGTTTGAGAAAAATTTCATTGAAAAAAAGTGAGTAAGATGGAAATTTACTAAACTAAAAAAGCACTCCCGATCATATTTCAGTATTTATATTTAAAAATTCTTGAGGTGTAAAACTTTCAAAATTAATATAATCTATTCTATATTTTCCATTGTACGTTTTGGGACAATTGCCCCATACTCACGCACCTTTAAAATCCTAAAATTAAGTTATTTTAATCAACAATTTTCATCTGTGTTATAATGTGTATTTGTAATTTTACCTCAAAATATATGTCATATTTTCAATTTCATTTTTGAAATCATATCATCTATATAATCAGTTTAAAATTGTTTCACATTGCATTATTTAATTTATTTTCCTTCACTATTTATTGAATATCTTATAAATTATTTAAACATAAAGCATTATAAAATATATATAATTTAATTTCCTTTCATAAAAAATATTGTTTATAATATTATATATAATATAATAATTAGAAAATTATTATCAAAGTCTAATCTAAGCCAGTCGAAACATTATATCGATGATATAATAAGTATGATATAATTTTAAGAAAAATTATAAGTAAAGCCTTGAATTTATCATATTAATGCAAAATGGTGATATTTATTCTTATTTCAACAACATAAAAAATGAAAACCAAATAGAGTTAGCCTTTTATCTCTTGTTACGATCAGAGGTTTCACTGGATTTAATAATAAAATAAACATTAATTATAGAGCTTTCATAAATGATATTAATTTCACTGAGTAATTTCAGACTGCCATTATACTAACATTTTAGTTTTGTCTAATAATGATCCGTGATTAAATTTAAACAATTACTATAAATGTTAGAAGGATATATACTATTTCTTTTCAAACAATGAATTGTTGATTTTTTTTAATCATATAACAACGAAAATGAATTGGTAGAAATTTATCTCACAAATCATCGTTAGAGCCCTGGAGAATTTGGAAAAATTAATTTGATAAACTTCTGTGTAAAGGGAGTGATTGATTCGAAAGTCTTTTAGAAGAGAAAATCGGAAATAAGAGAAAATTATCAGTGGGAGAAAATCCCAGTTCCCAGCGCAAATTGTTTTAAGGGGTCAAAAAGTTTCGCCAAACTATCATCTTCAATCAAAACTTTCTAAGGCCATCGGTTCCTCCCGTCTGGACTCCATTTTCGTCCGCAAGGTCAATAACTGCTCATTCAAATCTAGTTCCCATATTATTTTGGTTGCTCTATATAAATAAAATACTTTGATAATATATATATTTATATATACATATATATTTATATCTATGAGTTAAACTTGTATGACCTATTCTCAACCTGGCAATAGCTACCTCCTCCCTGCGATTGGAACGGTTTGATGTGGTCCATGGCTTAGTGGTTTTTT
>NW_027108625.1:541014-541623 GCF_000696795.3 Halyomorpha halys | reverse complement strand
TTTTAAACCATATCAGGCTATTTCAACGAGGATGAGACAGATCTGTTAGTAAATACCATTCGATTATAAGTTGACTTCCCGAGTTAAATCAAATCGTTAGAGAAATCGATTCCATAAAGTGGAACTTTCGGTCAGTCGATTTTACTGAACAAATTAGGTCTACCATACACAGACCATTTTGTGAGATTTAATTATTTGACTCAGTGGACTTCAAAACATGTATTTCCGCCAATAACTAGAATTTGAATTTTTTTCTCACAAGTAAAAACATTCCCTTACTATATATTCCTGATATAGATAAGTGAAAGTAATAGCTACGCAATAATCCAATCTTTATTCCATTGAATACTAAATAAAGCAATAAATGTAAAAACGTGACTGATTAATATTTTTTTTTTAATTCTTCGAATTATTGTGTAAACAATAATTATCATAATAACTACTATTATATTCCGCACTATAACATCCTACCAAAAGGAATATTTATTATAAACATCTTCAATCTAGTTGGTTGTATATATTTTTAATTATCAAATATTAATTAAAAGAAGTGTGGAAATATCCATTTGGTTCACATTAAATCGAATATATAATTAATTTTTAATATAT
>NW_027108625.1:538151-538714 GCF_000696795.3 Halyomorpha halys | reverse complement strand
AAAAAAAAAATCCTACACAAGTAAAACTTTTTAAAAAAATATTCTTATCATTGTTTATTTTATATTAATACAATTTTTATTTCTTCTTTATTGTCCATTTATATATTTCTTTTTTTCATTCACATATATTTACACAATTTTAACCCTACGTTAATTTACATTTTTGTATCTTATTATCCTACCATGTCAACATATTTTTAGTTGTTTTTGTATCTTTTTAGCCTTGATGAAGCTCTACGAATTAGGGCGAGATGTGATTAAATAAATAGTTGTTACTTATTTATTGTTTTCTTGTGATTGCACCCTTGGCCATCTTTTTCTTAATTTAAAATAAATATTAATACAAAAAAGAACAATTATCGTTTATGAACATAAAAGTTTTAAATAAAGATTTGTAACATCAAAATTAAAAAAAAAAATGATAATAAGGCAACAAAAAATAATTCTTCTAACAAATTATTAGGAATCTTCTTACAACTAAATACTTAAAAAAATTCAATTAATAGAAAGATGAATATTATAAACATACAATAATATTTATATTAAACTTAAAAGTAAAAAGA
>NW_027108625.1:537460-538101 GCF_000696795.3 Halyomorpha halys | reverse complement strand
TATAAATTTAATTTATTTTAAGTAATGTGGAAAAAAAGAAGTTTAATATATTTTATGGTAGGAGATATCTTATTTGTTATGAATGTTGAACAAATCATGCGGACAAATGTTGAGTATTTGGATGTCGCATGAAATATAGTTTGAGTTCCTGATCTAAATATTTAAGACTAGAGAGTTGTTGATTAGTTTCACCGGCTTAAATCTGAGCTTAAACTTTGCCCATAGCTTGCTAACACTAAGTAGGCTTAATGTTGAAATGGCCAACCACAATTTCCTTTATAGCAGAGATATCGCATTGTTTCCTCTAAGGAATGTTTCCGTAAACAGAATTGTATTTTATACCATATTATAAACTAATAAGGTATAACATTATCAAATTATAATGCTACATTTATCCCTATTTTAACTTTTTAATATGGGTATTAATTTATGTTATAATTTAATATCTGTCTAACATTTATAAAAAAAACTCTTTAAATGTTACTTTTTTTGCAATTAATAATTATTATTTTATTTATTTATTTTTTTAAAGGTTTCTCAGTCCCTTGCTAAAAATCGGTTAGAATTCGCTCTAAAGAAGTCAGCTTAGAAAAGAAAAACAATACAGATCTATAAATTGTGCAAATGTAAATGTCGGGTTT
>NW_027108625.1:531923-537335 GCF_000696795.3 Halyomorpha halys | reverse complement strand
AAACCCGACATTTACATTTGCACAATTTATAGATCTGTATTGTTTTTCTTTTCTAAGCTGACTTCTTTAGAGCGAATTCTAACCGATTTTTAGCAAGGGACTGAGAAACCTTTAAAAAAATAAATAAATAAAATAATAATTATTAATTGCAAAAAAAGTAACATTTAAAGAGTTTTTTTTATAAATGTTAGACAGATATTAAATTATAACATAAATTAATACCCATATTAAAAAGTTAAAATAGGGATAAATGTAGCATTATAATTTGATAATGTTATACCTTATTAGTTTATAATATGGTATAAAATACAATTCTGTTTACGGAAACATTCCTTAGAGGAAACAATGCGATATCTCTATATCTAAATATTAAATATTATTTAATATTTAAACGTAAATATTATTTTTTAAAAATTTTTAATATTTAATAAAACTTTGATTTTAAATTGCATATTGATTACTTCTGTCGATAGGTGAGTCTATACTGTGTTATTCTAGGTAATATAGTTAACCTGTTGTTTAATTATTTTTTAATAAAATTAAAACTAAGTTTTTCTACAATATTTTATTTTAGTTTTAAACAATGAACCTTGTTATAAACGAAGAAAAACAATAAATTCAACCATATCATAAATGCGGAAGGTATATAGAATTCAACGTTCCTTATCAATGTAACGATTCTCTAGGATGTTAAAAATTCCAACATTTGAATGTACGTTAGATTACATAGGTAGAATTTAAAAATGGGATAAAATAAATCCATTAGCCACCCTCTGTGGAGGATGATTTATTTTAGGTTTGATAGGGAAGATACAATTTGCCCCAGGATCATATTTGGAAGTTGAAATCACCATTGGCTATTTTGTTATAAATTGGTCGTTAATTAGAATATTATTTGATTATATATTTATGTTAGTTAGTTATGGTAATTAGGGTCTATATGTAATAGTCATTTTTCTAGTGTACTTTAGTCCGGTTGAAGTTCGATTATTGTCACCGTGTAGCCTAACAGTGCCGCAATGCCTAGTAAAATAGAAATTATACAATTAACAAAATAACTTAATTTTTATCGATTGGACAAAACGGATTTTTTTCTAATTATCGCAAAGCTAACATGATGAAAATGAATTTAAATTGACAAATTTAATTGTAAAAAAATTATAATTGGTAATTTATCCTCCATTGAATAGCACTTTAGATTAGTAATAAGCAATTATAAACCAATCAAATTGATTGCCTTGTGCCCAAAGCCATAGCCAAGTTCTCCTCTGTAAATAATTTGCCTGTGAGATCTTGGTTGCGTACATTTGCGCATTGACAGAACTGTCAGTTACGAGTAGCAATTACTAGTGACCAGGGTTTCATTAACGTTAATTAATATGACCCTGCACTAAGGTTTATTGGTTCCTCGTGGTTCATTTTTGTAACTTACAGTATTTTTCTAATTTTTTTTTTAATAATGTGCTGCTTTTTTGAAATAACTAGAGAACTTGAGTATGATTTTTTTTTCGCTTCATCACTCCCGAAGGTAGGGAAGCTTTGTATTTACGTCAAAAATAAAAACAATAATAATAAATATGTCCTCACAATGAAAAGGTTTTATAGTATTTTGTGATCTAGACATTAGGAAAAAAAATTGGTTCCACGTGTCTGACTGTTGTCAAATTTGTGTGATGGTGTAATCGATCGAATTGTTAATACAAATTTAATAATATTGTATATCATACATGTCTATAAAATTCTAATAATATTTGATTTTTTAATTACTTGACAATTTTAGGTTTGTAAAAGATTGATAAATATAAATCGATCTAAAACGTATACCTTCCTATTTCTATTATAATGTATTGAAATTGGATCGTGTATTTGGTTTTTGTATCAATAATCCAGATATTTTTCTTCTACTTTTTCCATTTTGTTCGGTTATACTAGCTCAGCGATTCTTGGCAATTCCAATCCGAGCACTTTACGATAGTAGCAGCCGACCCCGTATTAATTCCGCTCTTCCAGCTCCAGCGGCGAAGATCTCCTGGAATCTGCTAACAAGCTCTTTAATGGAGTGGAAGTCTTTTTGTACTTCCCCGGAGCTGGTTAGGTTCTAACGGTGGTATTAACTTGGAGAAAAATCAGTTTAATGAAATGTTTTCAAAAGGATTTGTATATATTTCCATAATTCAAAGCCCATTAGTCAATTATAACAATGATGATAAATAATAATTATGATATATATGAAGTGATAAAATAACATATTTTATATTATATCTAAATAGTTACGATCACTAATATATGCAGATTTGTTTAGTCACCAATATTTTAATAATTTCCAAAAATCTCACATTAATTTATTACCACTAAGATATAATTTAATTTTAATTTTGGTTCAAATATTCCAAAAGTGGACGAGATATGATCGATTCCCGTTATGGTTTGTGAGGTATTTATGTTCACTCTCATGTAGTATATATAAGATTGCCGCAAAAGTAGCTAGGGCTGTGTCCAATGCACTGTAGACGTGGTCGCACGTCAAAACCTACGTGACTGTAAATGCTGTAAAAATAGCAACTTTCATAAAGTTTGCACCCTGGTAGTGACCGTGGCCGTTAAATGTTACTGACTTTTTTTTAAATATTTATTTATTGCTATTTACAGCTGTACATTATAATACATTTAGTAAATCTGATCTAAGTTAAATTGGACTGTTCCAGGCGTGCAGAGAAACAACCCATTGGTAGTTCTCTAATGACATTTGACATTAGCTGGTCTCGTGGCCATCTTCTTTTCAGGCGCCTCGGAGGATTGTCAAGAATGGAAGAGGCAAGATTAGAAACTTTATCTTAATCCTCCAATTACGACACCATTCTTCGAGGGCTGTGATATGGGATTGGAGATTTTGGGGTACGATTAATGGGTTAATGTTACTGATTAAACAGGAATTCACACTATTTTTTCCTTTTTCAATTTTTACGGTATAACGGACTATATATGAACAATTTTTCTCTTATCAACATATTATTAAATGAAGTTCAAGATTTTTTATTCTGTAAATATATAAAATTTCAAACAAAATTGTTTTTAATATAAATGATCATTTATTTACTGCGTGTAATATTTAATGACGTGTAATATTTAAGTATTTAATGACGTAATTTTTTAGGGCTTCTTCAAAGCTTAATATATGCAGGAAATAAAGCCCTACAAAATATGGCGACACGTTGGCTAAAATTTATTTTATTCACCCTAGAAAGTTTTGTTATTATATATAAAATAACAAAACTAGTTTTTTTTTTCTTCTTGTATGTTTTCTTTCATTATGTATTTTTTACATTGATGTTTTTAAAGTAATTATTTAATGAACACTATTTTAAAAAATACTTTCTTAAGTGATCTTAAGATTGTAATAAAATAAATAAGTTAAAATAAATAAACCATTACAATTGAGTGTAAAATATCTTTCTTCAAGGAAAATGGTCCGGGTGCAGTAAAAAAAAAAACTCAATCAGTTATTAAACTATTTAATGTGAGCGAACGTTTCGCCGCACTTTCCTGGTCTTCAGGGTTTAACGAATGAAGGTAAGAACATAACATGAATGAGATGAACTTATGATGAGATAAGAAGTAGTAGTGGCCTTCACACCCGAACCATCTTCCTTATATGAAAATGTTTTACACTCGATTGTAACAGTTTATTTATTTTATTACAATCTCTTACACTTGAGAAAATGTTTTTTAAGTGTACATTATATAATTTGATTAAATACGTCAACGTAAATACGTTTCGACCTAATTTTCAGGTCTTCCTCAGGGCTATAAAATAAAAAGAGATAACAACCATGATTCAGAGAAACAAAGAAATAGAATAACAAATTTGGAAATAAACATAACAATGAATTGAAAATAAAAAATAGTTGATTAATAAGTATGAAATTAGACATTAGCATTATTGTTATCAATCGAAAGCTGAGATATAATGAATATGAGCTGTAATATCTTTCATTGTTAACAATCTGCTACTTTCTAATTCCATTAATTAACTATTTTTATTTTCAATTCATTATGTGTAATTCCAAATTTGTTGGCATATTTTTTTATTTTTATGTATCTCTGAATGATGGTTGTTATCTCTTTTTGTCCGTTTTTATCCGTTACTATTTATAAAATGAGGTGTTGACAGTTGACCATAGATTAATAATTGGAGAAGATGGTCGGGGGGAGCAAGCAACAAAAATACAAAACATTATTTATTCCTGCCGACGTTTCGACCTAATTTTAATTTGTAGAACGAAAGACCAATGAGTAAATTAAAAATTATTAAAAAGGATGTCAAGCCCTGGGGTACCTGACTAGGCTGAGAATAGTTCACACGAGGCTCACCCACTCCTATCTTATTTCAAAAGAAACGCCTCTGAACTGCCTTATTGCAATAACAATTTAACAATAAGCCATGTTTTCCAACGATGCCCATATTTTACACCACACCTCAATAGCTTAGGATTAAACCAAGATATCTCAAAAAACTTTGGAAACGGCGATAAGGCGATAGAATCGGTGTTTCAGTTTTTGAAATTTACTGACAAAAATATAACTTGAACGGAAGGAAAAAAAAATAATAAAATAAATAAATAAAATAACAAATAATCAAATTAAAAATAAAATTTAACGAATATTAGCAAAATTAAATGATGTTGATGACCAATGAAGTTTGGTGCCACTAAACAAACTAACAAACCACTTACTTGTGTAGGCATAATCATGTAGTGTGGCTTATATTAGAGATTTCGTAAAGCACTGGCATGCTCGATCCAATGCTGTACCATCATCTATCAGTTGAGAATCGAGGCGACGAGTGCGTGGGCTATCGGCATTATTCGCTCCATTGTGAATACGGCCATCCTATGCCACGAGGACAATAAGAAATTTAAAATATCGCATACCGTAGGCAGAGCGCATTGAAATATCGGAGCAGGGGACATCTGAAGGTACTTGGGGCTTAGGATTTATGTGACTTAAATGAGAAGCTACGTGCACTTACATCAGATCGTGCCTTCACAATGGCTATATATATTGCATTAAGATGAGGGATCGTTTCCTTCATCTCGTGAAGAGGCTGGCTCGAGATGATATATTGTTTTCTGGTCCAGAGCAACGTGTTATTGTCCTGTGGAACACTGTTCACTTAATCTCATCATTGAACTTTAAATATTTGTCCGTTCCATTCAACAGGCCGAATCCGTCAGCAATTCAATAAGTTTGTAACAGAGAAAATTTTATCACGTAGTGCGAATGTGCAAACAACATCTCAAACTCATCTACTCATCATAAGAATTCAATCTTTTCTTCTAAAATTATCACAGCAAGGTAAATCCATTATTTTCATATGGGCTCCAAGCCACATTGGCATTGTTGGTAACGAGC
>NW_027108625.1:525381-531368 GCF_000696795.3 Halyomorpha halys | reverse complement strand
TTTTTTTTTTACTTTTATCATGCCATAGGCGTTGATGATCAGAGGGTTTTACGCCTTTAAGCAACAAACAACAACAACAACATCTCAAACTTCTGTTATTCGGTGACAGATTACAGCCATCTTATCAGCTGCCACAGCCACATCCCCAGTCTCTATGATTTTTACCATAAAGACAGAATTTTCAGTCAGAGCATAACTGTCACAATAGATACGCTAATGTCGCAAATATCCCATATAACTGTATAATTGTATTTAGATATAATCAAATATCTCATATATTTTATATAATTATTTTTACATTCATCACTTGGTATAGTTTTCTCGTTATATATATACTTATTACTTTAATTTTAATATATTTATTTTCTGGTATGGGTATATTTATATCCGAATTAATGTGTAAATTTTATTCATGTTCAAAACTATATAAGATTTATATCTATTATATTTAAAATTTAAAAAATTTATCTTATTGATAATTTTTTTGTCAAAGGGGAAATACGTATTGGTTAAGAGAGAGACTATAGCTAGAAAGTTATATGAAAATATTGAAAACAAAAATTAATATAATAACAGAACATCAAGTGATCCCTTCACTCTCATCCAATTTTATTTTACTCTCTACGTTATTATTAAAATCACAGGATCATTATAATAGTTTTATTGTGATTTGTTCAGAAGAAAGGCTTTTTAAAAAATAGGTGTTGATGCATTGAAATTATATATTTTTATTTTTTGAAGTGGACGGCCAGTGGAACGGGCCTGTAACGAAAAACGTTTTAATGATCTATGACAAATGAATAGAGAGGTTATCTCCTTGATAATGGCCTAATGACCGAAACGTAGGAGAGTGAAATAAAATTAGATCAGAGTTAAGGGATCCCTTGAAGTTTTGTTGTTATTAAAATAAATCACTCTCAAATAATTAATAAAAAAATATATATTAAATTAGAAAACTAAAAGAATGAACAATAAATAAGAATAAAATCGAAAATTTGAATAAATAAACAAAAAAGTAAAAAGGAGAAAATCGATAAATGGAAAAAAAGAAATAAATATATAACTGACATGTATTTGTATTGTATCTTAAAAACCCAAACCTGCTTGTTTACAACCTTGCCTCTTCTTCAATTCCTGATAATCCTCCTAGGCAGCGGTAAAGAAGACGGCCTCGAGACCTTCTAAACTACATATGTTATTTCATACGTTGTACATATACATATATTATTACTAGTTGTATTTCTTATTTAATACAGTTGTAATTTTAATAAATAATTAAATTTTAACATTTTGTTTTCTTTTATCCTTTGCTATTGAATACAATGAGGAAGGACTGAAGTGCATATTACATGATGAATTGCATGCAGAGGCATGATCCCCGTTATCTTTAGCAGCTTCTACATCAAAATCTACAACATGAGGGATTAAATATCCCATTTCATTCGTCCAGCTGTCCGCTATCTTATTTCATTTTTTCTTTGTGTAGTAAAAGTTGATCGGATCTCGTTCCCTTGCCACGAACTCCTGGAGTTATTAATTACCATTCTCCTTAGTGTTCCCTTGTCCTGTTTCTTTTCTCCTCTATCACTCGTTTCCTTTTGCTACCAAACATCCTGGCCATTTATAAATGCCATTCGTCCGAGCGGAGAGGCGTGGACCATACGCACGAGGTTATTAGCAGGTATTAATCGAATTCTCTCCCGACTCTGAAATATAACAAGCCGGGATATAATTTGACTGCCAGAATTCAATTTAATAGTGACTAACAAGACAGAGAGAGACACTAAACTGTTCGCTTGGAAACGCAAAGACAGTCGCGAGCTTGGACTGATTGAGGTCAGATACAATCGGGTCTCAGCGGGGGTCCACTGTCGTATATAATTCTGAACACGATTAATTATAATAACCAATATTATTATAAATGTCGTGAAACTCTGAGACGGATTCAGAATATAAAAAAAAATAATAAAGAAGCAATTTTAAAGCAAGTGCAAATGGAGAATGAAATATCACTTTATTTGAAATCAAAAGAAAAGTTAACGAAGTCTGTTATAAACCCCCCCCCCCCCAAAAAAAAAAAAAAAACCAAGTACATTGAAAAATTTGTCCGTGGTTAAGTAAGGTTTAAACTAGAAAATTTTAGGTTTTAACCTTCATTAACATTGTTTTTAGTCAACCTTCTTTTATGAACAATGAATTAATTTCAGTAACAAAAATTTCGATGATCCTTAAAATGTAAATATGCATTAAAGGGAGATTTTTAAAGTTATGCGAATCTTATAAAAAAAAATATCAGATGATTATAAAAAAATAAATAAAACAAATCTGAACCACAACAATCTATAAAGAGTCTACTTTTTAAGCAAGTACTGTTACAAGACCAACGGTTATGATTTGTTAAAAATCTTGCTCCAGAATGCTTTTACATTAACAAGGTGGGTACTTTATGAGGCTTGGAGGACTCCGGAGGTCTCTCGATCCCAGAGGGTTGACACATGAGAGACAGTAACAGAATGCGTAATTAATTGGCACAGCCGGATTCGAACCCGGTTTCTTGTAGTTACTACCATAGTACCTTACGACTGAGCTATCCTGCTCCCCGATGATATCATGTAGTCATCCTTAAAATGTAAATATGCAGTAAAATAAAGTTTTCAGGTTATGAAATTATCAGAAGATAAAGAGGGGATATGGAAAACATATATTAGTTTAGGGAAACAAACAGAATCGACAAAAAAGAGAGCATCGTCGTCTTGTTATAAAAATAGTTGTAATTTTTTTATTTATTTATTTTTTTTTTTATCCCCCTCCCTTGCCATTTCCGGGGTGCGGGAGCAGTGGGGTAGTTCGCGCTGGGATCGCGCATGCCACTGTTCCCAACGATCTTCATCCGTTCGGTAGGTCCTGCAGTTACCTCTGGTCTCAGTCTGGGTCAGCTTCATCTTCTTCTGGTGGCTCGCCAATGTTGGGTGATCAAGTCCTTCCCATTGGCATAACAAAAATAGTTGTAATTGAACATAAAGTACCTCTGTATTCATTTTTAACTGTTAAAAATTTGATTTTAATTAACGATACAATTTGAGGAGATTAACAAATTCAATGAATTTCCAGATAAGAATATAAAGGGGAAAAAAATCAAAAATCATAGCTAGAAATATTTTTTTAGCAGTTTGTGGTACGACGAGTACAAAATCTTCAGACTCTTCTAATTAATATATGAAGTTAATAATTGAAAAAAAATATTTAATAGTGAAATTAGTAACAAATATAATCATTAGGATTATTTAAATATACAAGCCTCAAATTAAACGTACCTAAATGATTATTTAGGTCTGTTAATTTTTCTTTAAATATATGAATAGAAGTACATTGATGATAATTAGTAATTTGAACATTTTTAGAAAGCTATATCTAACTGCAATTTTATGTTTCAGGTAAGTCCACTGACGTAAATCCTTTCTAGTAAGTTATATCATTACGTTAATTTACTTTTTTACCTTAAAAAAGTACCCAGAACCTAAAAAAAATAAGATATTTTCACAATTAACATGTACAAGGTAACTAAAAACTTCATGAGATTTTTATCTATATCTTAAGAAATAAAAGAGGACACACTACTAGCTTATTGACAGATTCTCAATAATTACAATGCAAGTGACATTTTAATTATTATTGCTGTGTATGTACAATAAGGTGGGCTGTATGTTAGTGAAAATTTTAATAATTAATAATAGTATTAATTGTAAGAAGATAGACCGGGTGGCGGTCAAAAAAAGTAATTAAATATTAAATGAGAACTATTTATTGTTAACCAACATCCCTCTTTGCAGGCCTACGTTCTAGTTCTCGAGATATAGCTTTTTAAAAAACAACGTTTCATAAAAATGTACTGAAATATCAGTAGTTGGTGAATCTATTTTAAGAAATATATATCTCAATAATCATTTGACGTACAAATGCCAATAGCACTAATATTACAGCTAACTATTTATACAAAGTAATTTATTATGATTACCTTCGTAGGGGTAGTAGTTTTTATGATATTCACATATGAATATAAATTTGGCAAATGAAAATTTGTCCGAACAACTATAAATCAATATATTTTAGCAAATATCATGAAAACTACTATTCCTACGAAGGTAAAGGTCATAAACTACTTTATAGCTCATTAAACTAGATTTAATTTTATTGCTAATAGAGATCTTTACATAAAATGATTTTTGAGATATAGATTTTTCAAAATAAATTCACTAACTACTGATCTTTCAGTGCGTTCTATACCACATTTTTATGAAATGTTGCTTTTTAAAAAGCTTTATCTCGAGAACTATTAAACGTTAATAGCTCTATTAGGGCTAACATTTTAGCAAATTTACTCTACTTTAAATGATGCTCTCCTAGATTTTCTGTCATTGTTGGTAGATGTAAAGATATAGAGCTCCGAATCAAAAATTAATTATTTTTAACGTTTTGAAACATCCGCCATTTTTTATCCCCCCTATCTATACTTGGCAGACTCATTAATTTTGACTAGTAATTATACGTAGTTTTAAATTAAGTAATCAACAATTGGGGTGAAATAACTGTCTTTTTTCTCCTCTTGGGCTCTTGTCACTGGTAGGACCTCTAAGCCTTTATGCCGGGCTAGTTCCTCCCCACCAGCTACCAATAAGAAAATTCTATATATTCCATATATATAAATAAGTGAGGGGGAATGGAGAAACCTTAGGACAGGTACAATTAGAAATTGTATAAAAAAGAATTGAAAAGAACAGTATCAAAGTTCACGCTGAACTCTGATAAATGATATCTCTGTGTGACTCCCGTTCAAAATAACTAAGCAACGATTATTAGAAGACCTGTGAACCTCTGAACTGAGCATTCCAGAATAGTTGTTAGGGATAATACCGGGATGTAGTCATATAGCGCGGAAGGGGGAATGAAAGGCTTCACTATTATATATGCGGTTGTTTAATATTATAGTTCATGTAGGGTTATTAAATGAAATCACCACAATATCAATTTCTGAGTGCAGTCATTACGACCATATGTAGCTGATGAGAGTTATTGAAAATTACTAGAATAGACTCTTAGGGTCCATTAGTGAATTTAACATTACTATCTGTAATCTCTGAGATTAAATAAAATATAACAGTAGATTTCATTTTTTGATTCTCATATAAAACTTTATGGATAGACATATAAAATCATATTTTCTCTATTCTAGTTCTCTAGTTAGTAATCGTAGACAATTATCATTTTATGTGCCTTTATCGCTTGTTATTAGTGATATGAATAATTACTTTTATACTTCTTACTTTTTCATAGCCATCGTGATTTGCCTATATATATTAAATACTTATGAAAAGAAGAAATTATTGAGGTATTAAAAAAATAATAAAATATATACATTCCATGCCTTCACAAATACATTCCACGAATAACATTATATAGTCACAAACAAATACACAGCACAGAATACACATTGACACAATTCCTTACAGAACATGGTAACACAAAATACTACTTGAAACGATATAATATTATGACGACTGACAAGTGTGACAAAGATGTACAAGTGCACAGTCATATACTTTATGAATGTAAACTATATGACCGACAAAGAGTTCAGCAAATACAAGATGTAATACTGAAACAAGGAAATTGGTCTGAACCAGAACACATACCTTTTAAGACAGACTTGCTAAAATTCATAAAACAAATTTACTTTGACCAGCTGACTAATTACAGAAGGGCAATATAAAACCCCTTGTTTGTGTTTGGTATATTTCTTTTTTTATATTTACTTTTTTTTGTTATTATCCTTCTTTTTTTTTATTATTAATTAATTATGTGTTTTATTTTTCGTTTTGCTTTACTTTTTTCATAATGTTATAATCAAATGTAACAAAATATATATACTTAAATATTTTGTGCTGTAAACATATAATATATGTAGTATGCTTTGCATGGCATGGAACATG
>NW_027108625.1:516722-525279 GCF_000696795.3 Halyomorpha halys | reverse complement strand
TATAGAATAAGATATACATGGTTTAAGGTATGCATATAAATAACCAAATCTTGCTACCTCGTGTATGAGAGGCCATCTTAACAGTCTGTTAAGACGTCATCTTAGCAACCTCGTGCCTGCAGCGTCACCAATGGATTAAGTTTTTGCTACGTGGTGGGCTCACAGAATGCAATGTTGACCACATATTTCGCATGCCTGAAATTGCGAGTTAAAGGGTAAAAAAAAGTAAATAATAAATAAACAAGGTGTGTATGTGTGCATGGAACTGAAATTACCACAACTAGATTTCCCTCTCTCCTTAAATCTATCCCAGGACTCTCCCCCCCCCCAAACTTTTCCTAAACAATACTCCTATCTCAGTCTACAACTCAGTCAAAAATCTTAGTATCACTTTTGATCTAACTTTATCCTGGAAACAACCCATTGCCCAAATTTCTTGTCGAAACATAGCTACCTTAATGCAATTAAATAGAATTCGTTTTCTACTTCCACTTAAAACCCGTCAACTCTTAGTCCCCTCTCTTGTTTTTCTCCACTTTGACTATAGCTGCATAGTATGAGGTGGACATTTGGGTAATCTTGAATATAAACTTAAAAGTCTTATGAATTACTCAGTACGATTTATTTTCGGGACAAGAGAAACACACATAACCTAGTATTACGCCGAGCTGAAGTGACTCTATCCATCTTTCCGATGCCAGTATTTCCTAACTTCTTTTCTATTCCAAGCAATTAATACTCAACGCCTACGAAAACCTGCAATTCAAATTCTCTGTCCAATCCCGTACTACCAGGTCCCGTTTATCTTACATCGACCCTCCACTTCCCCATACTGATGTGTTTGATATCATCGTTTTTATCCAAGCTGGATATCTCTGGAACTCTAGTCCTTCTAACATACGTCATGTACCAATCCTTCCCTGGTTTAAATCCCTTAAATTTAACCATCTTTTGCTTCACCAATCCGACCCATAATTATAATAGTACAGATATTTTGTAATTAACTTTTTGTTTTGTTTTATTTAGTCAGCTAGTTTTTTTAATTATTTTACGCCATAATATCTCTGTCTGTATATAAGTTATAATTTAGTGTGTGCTACACTTTTTTATGATCAATAAATGTTTTTATAAAATTAAAATTGCCTTTTTAATTGTTCTAAAGGCACCTAGTCCCAGAATAATAAACTAATTTTCATTTCATTATTTATTGAAGTTAGTCATATGCCTGCGATAATTGTCAACGATGGGATGATGAACTACGTTTTCGCTATAATCATGTTACCGGTCTCTTGAGTAAATATAAGTATTCCATCATTGGTTGTAATATAAAATGGTTAAATATAAGTGATAAAAGAATTTAATGTTTAATATTTTCCTTCTACCATGGTTGGTGGTTCTGCTGGATCCAGTTACAATTATTCGTCTACATTTTATTTACGATACGCTCTCATATAATGCATTTATCTCTATACTTATTCATTTATTTATGCAAACATTGATAACGCAACCAAAAAAAAAAGTTTAGAACGCCAAAATATTGCTATGTTAGGCAAAAATTAAGTTCAACAGTTGTATAGTTACAATTATTTTGAAATTAGCAAATTTTGAAACTGTGGAAATGAAATCACGATATTGATTATTTATAATAATTGTCCGATTTTCTTTACATAAAAATGCATTTAGTAAATTTGATGTAAGAACATAATAACATAATGTAATCTTGAAAAGAAACTCTAATAATACTTCTTATTAGAAGATCACGGGACCATTATTTTTTCAGTCATCCCAGAGGATTTTCAAAAAAGGAAGAGGAAACAAGGTTGGAAAATAGTGGGTTAGAGAGTTAATAATGGAAGGATTGATATCTGGTTCGGGCTAGATCGGAAACATATATAATATTAAGGTGTTTATGGATGATTTTATTTGTGACAATGGAATGAGCATTGAGGATTTTATGAAGGATTTCGGATTGTAAGGATTGGATACGAGAGGAATGAGAAGGTTTGCTGGAGGCTCAAAGCTCAACTCCATATGCCCAGATTGGCCTTATTACAGTCATGTAGATCAGTCTTTTGTAATGCATTGGAAGATTAAACTGTTTGTCTAGTAAGTGCTGTAATAGTCGAAATCGACAGGTAGTTTCCTGTGTTTTCAGTCTTGTTAGTCGTTTGTCTAGTCCAAGGTAGTGGATCTGTTCTACAGGGGTAAGAACAACATTATAAAAGGATACTGTACGGCAGTCAGTAGGTTTACTGTCTGAAATTGAAATTATTATTTGAACCAAAGTAATCACAATTGGGAATCATACAAGTCAAATGCAATTAGAATTACTTTTGGCCCAACAACGGTCCCACAGAGCCACTTGTTGTGCTGAACGTTAACTTACCTGTAAATGAAATATTAAATAAGGGGAGGTATTGTTATTTTTAAATATAAATAAATTACTGTTTTCAAATGTGTAGGAATTTTTTTTTTATCCTAAAAGGATGGTGGGAAGTGAAAGCTATGTAATAGGCGTAATGGATTTAAAAAAAAATTTATAATATTTATTGTATTATGTTACATTCTGTCTTTTATTTATAGACATTATTAATCGGGATTATAGAGCTCATTCACACCATATTTACAAATATATTAATAAAATGATATCAAAATAAGAAATAGAAGAGAAAAAAATTAATAATAGTAAAATAAATAAACTTAAAGTAAAATGAAATCTTGAACGCAATCATTCTATGAGGATTTACTTTTTTCACTGAGAGGAGGTCCTACAAAATAAAAACATGATCGTCCAACGTGGTTAGAATTGGTTGGTCACCTGTTAATAACACTGCCCCCCCCCCCTCACTGTATGTTAGAAATGAACAGGAAGGAGGTCATAAAAAAAAAAGGATTGTACTGGTGAGAGAAATTATTAAATAACATGAATAAATAAGTAAACTAGAATAAAATTGGAAACATGTAAGAATATGCCAAACCTTATATGTAAGGTAGGTTTCAACCATGTATTGTTGATAAAGGAAGTGATAAGGTATGTAAGTCGAAAAACTAGTCGATGTACGACATGTCACAATCTCACAAGGAGAGATCATAATACAAAAAAGGCAATCATTGGAGAAGTTTGTGGGGGGGTGCGGTCAGCTATGAGCAACATAAGTAAACAAAACCATATTTATTTATTTTATGCCGAGGTTTTGACCTGAGTTAACAAGAGATAACAACAACATTTAGATAAACATACAATTTATACTTACTTATCTTATATTATACACATCTTCTTACCTACATGATATTATATTTCATCTTTCACTGTTTTCAATCTACTACCATCTAATTCCACGATTATCAATCAATTAAACAATTTTTTTACTATTCAATTATCAGTTATCAATTTTTTATCATTTATGATTCAATTCATTATTTCATATAATTCCAAATTTGTTTGTATACTATTCCTTTTCAATTTTTTGTTTCTCTAAATGTTGTTGTTATCTCTTTTGTTCTATAGCCCTGATGAAGACCTAAAACTCAGGACGAAACGTCGGCATAAAATAAATAAATATGGTTTTGTTTATTTATGTTGTTCTTTGCTGAGCGCACCCCCCCCCCCCCCCCCCCGACAAACTTCTCCAATCATTAATCTACGGTCAACTATCTACACCTCATCAAAAAAGGCAATCCATTCCCGCCGGACCAGCCCCGCGAAGACCCCCGGAGAGCAACGGTTCAATATTACTTTTGAAATATTAACTTAACACGGAAAGAGGAGAGTTTAAGATTGTTAAATCGAGCAATATTTAAAAAGGGGCCGCCTGTAGCTCAGTGGTTAAGACACAGTCTTACCAATTTGATGTCTATTGGCGGTGCCGGTTTGAATCCGGCCTGGGATGTTGACTTTTTTCATCGAGTGGCGGTCCCACAAAATGAAGAACTGACCCCCAACCATGGTTAGCCAGTATAGGACTCCAACGGGAGTCTTGGCCGGAAAAAAAAAAAATTAAAAAGCACCGTGAAATTGAAAAACGGCGTGATAAATCTCATTACTATTGCGAGGAGGCAAAAGCAAAACTGAATTAAGTAAATGGTTCCCGGAGGGGGGGGGAGGGTAAAAGATACAATAAATAAAAAAACGACAATAACATCATCAAAGGGTTAACTGATTGTAGACAACAGTATATACAAAACAGATGAATCACTAGGAAAATATAGGTGTTTATTTCCCAACATGAGCAAAATAGTCGAGACTACACCTCTCCTCGGTCAAAAAAAACAGAACCGAAATCTTATCATTAATCTAATCTAGCTATTTGTTGAGTAAAATAGGTTCCTCCGGTCATTAGTTTCTAGGCTGGAACTTGGAAAAACCTGGGACTCATTGACGAAACGGCTAGCCGCCTCCAGTTATCGAAGGCCGAATCTAGATCTAAAGGAAGACACCGGGGTGAGTTGCGAGTATAATTGCAGTAGAGACGGAGCTTCACCATTATACCGAGGAGTGGTATTAAGTCATCAATTTCGAATTAGGACTGGGCTGTTTAGCGATGTCACATTAGCTTGGCTCATTATCATCAAGGATCCTGTCCGAGGCAAAAACACAAAGCAAAAACCGCTTCCACTCGGCCAAAGCTCGAATATTCTGGGAACTGAGAAGCTTTGTGTCTCAACTCTTCTCGTTATTTTCGCAAGGTACATTGCTCGTGGCGTAATGGCAATTATAAGCTTATTATTCTAAACAACAGGTTGGTTTCTAAATACCAATTCAGCAACTTATATATGTATATGATGTATAAAGCCTATTTTTTATTTGTATGAAACGATACAAACTATAAATCATTGGTCCGTAAAGTTTTATTTTAACAGTACTATAAACCAGAAACTATCATTAATAAGAATTTTGTAATAATTTATACCTGTACAAAGAAACAACATAAAAATATATTCATTAAATAATTTCTTTTTAATTATATTATTTCAATTTCTTGAGACAAGGTAATTATTTATTAAATAAATCAAAAAATTGTATCCATTTTTGTCTCAATACTTTTATTTTTCACCAGTTCAACGTTTCGGCCATTTTAGCCATCCTCAAGGACATCTTCAATATAATTTCTTCCTCACATCAATTCAAAGTTACCCTTGCAGGCCATTCTGCCCAGGTCATTTTCTTTATTATAAGTTAAAAGCCCATTTTTTAAAAATTTAAAATCATTTATTAATTTATTTAGCTATGCTACCCAAATACATATGCATATAGCAACTATTTGTTGCTATAAATACCAGCATACCAATAAATTCCATGATTTAATGGTACGGGAAATCGAATTTTTTTTTTATTTATTGACAAATATTACAATATGCCACAACATTGTTGGGCAATAATCAATAGTGATAACTGAATACATTCATACTAAAATTAAATAACATAAGAATACAAATAAATAAGTAAATGAAAAAAAATAAAATAAAATCTCTCTCTAAATATATACAAATAGGAGGATAAAGAAAGTAAACATAATCAAACTATGTACATGTAAAAATAAATTAATAAAATAATCATCAGTCGCATTTACACTCTTATATACAATATTTACAATATCGACGTAAGGATCCCTGAGCCCATTTATGAGTAGAGCTCATTGAGATCCCAGCGCATCCCTCTCACCGCTCACTGGTTATGAGCCAGTGGAGGCTGACCAAGTGAGCTATAGCCGCTAACACTCAACTTGACCACTGCCAGAACTCCAATTGTCCATTTTTATTTTACATTAAGTCCCAAGGCCACTGCCGTTTCAATCTTCGAGGTGTATTGTAGAAATGGGTGGAACTGGATAAGGATTAATCCAAAGGATTAGGATGAGTAAAAAAACTTATATTGAATTTGGAGAATTTGGTTGGTGTGAGTGGACATATACTAACATGATATAAATACAAATTTTTATTCATAAATTAAATTATAGCAAAATAAAAAAATAGAAGAAAAAGTAATATTAATGATAATGCAAAAACATGAAGCAATAAAAACAAAATTAAATAAAATAACATCTTAAACACAATCATTCCTATTTACAATCAGCGTTAGGAACTCCGAACCCAGCTCTGTCCCCCACTTAGGGAGGAAATAGGAGGACTCCGGAAATCCCCTGGCCTCTCTCACAACCATATGACTGGATTAGGAGCCAGTGGAGGGTGAGTTAGAGCGCAAGCCACAGAAGCTCGAGGCATGAGTTCCAGAATCTGACCATTGCCGGTGCTCCAATACAATTATTTACCATAGTTCTCAGTTCAATTATATTACAATTTTAGGAAACTAATACTGATTACATGAGAATGTAAGAAGACCAATTACTTTGGTTCTGTTTGTAATTTTAATTGGTGGACTACAATTACAATAGTTCATCAAGTAATTACATGTGTAATTACACTTTTGCAATTCTTAATTATAGTAGTTATTGTAACGTTTCGCCTAACTCTGCTGCCAACAAGATTCTAAGGTCAAATATTGGAAACTGATTTATTTTAATTTTTATTACTTAAATTTATTAAGGTTATTAAAGTAATTAAATCTTAAAATTTAAAATTAATTAATTTTGTACGTTGATAGTGTCGCCTGGCGTGAAAACTCGACCCAAGCAAGATTCGCTGCTTTACTGAACAGCTTAGAAGGGTTATTAAATTTAATTTCTTCAGAGCAATCTTGAGATGAAAATTTCTTCATGACTCCTTCAGAACTATGCGGTAGCGAAATATTTCAAAATGGTGATAGAGAAATTTAATGATAGAAACATAAAATTTTAACTACATCACAATAAAAATTTTCATTAATTAAATTTTTAGATTAGCATTTACTTCTTATCTTGTTGGTATGTATTTATTTATAAAATTAGATGACTATATTAGAATACGTAGTTGAATTGTTTGATTAGAATAATTAAAATGTTTCTTTTTTTTCTTTTTTTTTTTTTTTTTAAATATCCTACGAATGTTTCTTCTTTCATTTATTGACTTAAAATGTGGAGGTTTGGATCAAAATAGAATTTTTCCTATCAAGAAAAAAACTCAATTTGTTCAGGATAAAATAAATATTAAATTAAATTGATCTTATATTGAGCTACAAACTACAAAGCTGTTAGTGACAGACTGGAAGGAATATGTAAAGTGAATAATGGACTCAGGACGACACTTCAATAGAACTGCTCTCTATAAAATTTAGAGGCGAACTGTTATATTGTTAAAAAAATATAATAATTGTTATATTTTGGGTTTACAATAATTATTACTAAAAAAAAAAAGATCAAGTGATCCAATGAAAATTAATTAAAATTTGATTATCAAGATCTATGATTAATAAAAGAGAGATGGTCTGGATGCGAACAAGAAAAAAATAGTAATTTTAAATTTAGATTACTTACCAATGCTAATGACGCGGCTGGGATCTCTAGGAGCTCTGCTTTGCCTTCCACACTGGGGTTAGAAGGCTTGGAGTTCCTTGCAGAAAGTAAATATTGTATACAGGTACGAATGTGTCTTTATTTTATTGTTACTTAAATTTAATTTTCTTTATCTTGTACATTAATTATTTTATTTTATTTCTATTATATGATCAATTTTATTTCATTATAATTTTGATATGGATTATATTTTTATGTATACAAATCTAAATAGTATTATATTTTATGGATCACGTTTTAAAGCAAACTCTGTCCTGGCTAAAAAAAATACTTGACATGAGTTGTACTCGCTTCGTGATACAATGTTATTCAAAGCTACTGCAGCTAGACAGTAACAACCGTTTTAGTCTGCAATATAATTGGGCAACGCAGATAAGAAAAATATTAGAGAGCTTCAGAATGTTTGTCCCGATACTACTTAATGATCCGGTAAGGTTCAAAATTAGATTGGGCGAGATCTTGGATAGATGCAGGGAATTTGTCAAGGATAAAGACCTCTTGTTATCACGAGAATGGACCTATAACCCGTGGTATGGTAGAGTCTTCAGTAAAACGGATGCTCCTCAAAGCTACCTAAAGATCAGTTGCCCTATAACTCACAAGAATAATGGCCCAACTCTCCAGTAAATATGCAATTACTCTAAATGTCGGTCCACACAGATATACTTTGGATCTACAGAAGCTTTGTCCAGCTTGTGAAGGAACGGCTATGGAGGATTGTTTCCATTTTTTGACAAATTGGTATCATGAGAACCCATACATGTCGAAACTAAGCAATATTAGCCGAAATCAGTTGTATGGATTCCTGTCTGTACCCTCAGGATTGGATCTTAAACTGTTTTTATATATGTAACGCAAAACCTTTTGTTTAGAGCTGGACACTAATTGTCCCAATAGGAGGTATAGTTTTTGTTTTGCTTTTTTTGTTTTTGTTTTTTAGTATTATTAAGTATGAAGTGAATTTTTGTTTTATTGTTTTATTCTAACGAATGAGGATAGCTCATCTTGGGTATATTGTTTGTTATTAGTTTATATAACCGATCTTTAACTCATCATTTCTGAAAAATTACTACAATTGATTATCCATGTATTTCGCAGGCTAACTATAT
>NW_027108625.1:493360-516448 GCF_000696795.3 Halyomorpha halys | reverse complement strand
ATGAATGAGTATTTGAGCACAAATACTTACTGCCCTTAATCTGTGGCAGATTGTATTAACGTTCTTCAATGACCTAAATTTATAAAAAAAAAAAAGTTCTTACCTAAAATAATTCAAAATGAATTTCTTCATAAAAGGACAAAATATATTTAATCTTGAGCTCTTGAGTATGAAAAATTTAATGAACATGCCTTTTCGATAATTTTCTTATTTGTATTTTAATAAAGGATTACCTTTTCTGAAAAATGGGAATTTTTTCTGCAAGTTACAAGTAAAAATATGCGATTTCTCATATTTGACAAAAATAAAATATTGTTGAGAAACTATTCCACATCAACCTTTTTTGACAGGATTTTTTATCCCTCATTATGACAGACTGGAAATCATTATGACTTTACGTTACTTTCTTTATAGGAGCTGGATACTTTAAAGGAAGGTTTCCTTGCTCCATATTCAACTCACTTTTGACATATCAAAATTAATAAATTAATTGTCACAGCCGGACTCGAAATCGGCCCCAGTAGATTGGAGCAAATGAATTTCTCAATGAACTTTTCCAAGTTTAGGAAATACTATAAATTTTGTAGCTAAATGGAATTCACTGTTCTTATATTTGATAACGTATTTATAACTTTTACGAAATTAGCTTGGTTTGTGTTTGCCATCCGCGCTGCCAAAGTGAACAAGTGATCCATTCATCCTTCACACCTCCATCTTCCATTCATTTCGTTTTGGGTCATGCTTGTATTTCTATCCTTGCTAATTGGAAGTTGGCTTGGATAGTTGATTTCTTGGAAGATTAATTTAATAAGAAGTCTGAAAAGTAGGACGTAGATTAAAATAAAAAAGAATTTCTTTGTTACAGTTTAGTATAATTAATTATAATTCCTGATTGCTCGAAAAATGATACTATTTAAAATAGTAAGTTTTAAAAATAAGTTCGTTCATAAAAATATATATAAAGGGTGTCTTTTAAATGATGGGCTATATTTAATGATAAGACATTTGACTTTGAGAACAACAAAAATGTTGAGGTGTAGATAGTTTACCGTAGATTAATGATTGGAGAAGTTTGTCGGGGGTTGCGGTCACCAAAGAACAACATAAATAAACAAAACCATATTTATTTATTTTATGCTAACGTTTCAGTTGCAGGCCTACCTTCTACGCCATAACCCCTGATGAAGACCTGAAATTGAGGTCGAAACGTCAACAACAAAAATGTTGATGTGAGGAGATGGTCAAGAGTGTTGTCGGTGTTGTAATGAACAAAAATAAGTGAAGACTATTAAGTTTTTACCGACGTTTTGTCCTAAGTATCAGCCCTGTTCAAAATTAACAGGGTTGGGTTATTCCCCTAAAAGTAAAAAGATCACCTTAACCAGGGGAATAACCAATACAAATGATTATATGGGCTTGGTAGGGTCAGACCAAAACCTACTACCCCTACAAAAAGATACGTATGATAAACTAATTTATAGCAAGTTAAATTACCTTTATTTTGAGTTCTGGCCGACATATGTGCGTCTCATGATTGCAGGAATATATTTTTTTCGAAATTCGAGCATTTTATCCGTACAACTAGAAATCATCATTTTGTGAATTTATTTAAAACTATTAATAAATAAGGATTGTCCTTAGAGTTAGTAGCACAGTGCCTTACCACTGAGCCAGGTAATGAAAAAGCTGATCCGACAGAATCACAGGAAATGAGGCTTCCTCTATAGATTGGAAGTACCTTTTGAATTTCATTAGAAAATAAGAGGAATAAGATAAACAAAAGGGCTATTCCATAGGGTTGCCTTGGGGATGGCCAAAAGGACCTATAGGCCCACTTGTTTCCCCCATCATTACCAGTGCCAGTACCAGTACCACTGAGCCTCCAGCTCCCATATAAAACCTTGAACTAATATAAATTAGTCATGTTTTATTATTTTGGGTGAAAATATTGGTACTCAGATAGAACAGAATTTTGCTGAGTTGATAATTATGAAGAATTTAAGTCTATTTGCGTTTGACTTGCCATTTTAGGATTCATTAAATAAAATTACTAGGTATACTAATAGCCAAGCTAAATTTTGACTTCCTCAATTGGCAGTTATAATATTGAGGACAAACTGGTCTACACCTAGCGGTAAAACAGCCCTAATTATCTCTAATAGTGGAATGTTTTTAATAAATTATCCTAAATGTAAACGTGTTAGAGCCATAGCAAACTTAATGAAGTGCTTCGAATTCTTCCATCTTTAATAATCACCAGTCTCGCACTTACCTATTCTTATTAATCATCATTTGTGCAATTTCACAGGACTTCTACTCTCGAAGTTGAAGCTATACATATTTTTTATGTTTAATATTTTGCTGTTCAGATTTTACACGGTGATTAAATGAAGTGCTTGCGTAGTTCTCTTCTAAGGCACAGTTCTGATGAGAAGTAATTTGAAACCGTCATGTCGTCACCAGAGGAAGCAGTCAGGTTTCACCTTGTCTTAGCAAAAGTATGTTATGTTCACTTCAGTGTTTAAAAACTATTTTCTGAGATCACACAGAGGCTACCAGTGACCCAGTTAAACAAGTTAAATACAACATTATAATAATTAGTTTAAAAGTTTATATCTATATTTAAAAATTTAAAATCCAAAATCCTTCGTAAAATCCTCAATGGTCCTGATACTTTGCCACAAATAAAATCATCCACAAAAACCTTGATGTTCCATATATAACCGACCTAGCCCGAACCAGATATCAATCCTTCCATTATGAACGCCCTAAACACCCAATCCCAAGAGCTTGTAACCTTATTTTTGAGATGACTGAAAAAATAATGGTCTCGAGACCTTCTAATGTAGAAGTATTATTAAAGTGCTACAATGGGTAGTTTCTTTACAAGATTACATTATGTTATTATGTTCTTACATCAAATTTACTCGATGCATTTTTATGTTAATATCAATATATGGTACATAAAAAATCGGACTATTATTATATTAATCAAAATTGTGATTTCATTTTCTCAGTTTCGAATTATGGTAATAACTGCAACTGTAGTTGCACTTAATTTTTGCCCAATACAGCAATATTTTGGCATTCTAATCTTTTCTTTTTGATTGTGTAATAAATCTTTGCATAAAGAAATGAATAAGTATAGAGATAAACGCATTATATCGAGCGTATCTTATATAAAAAGTAGACGAATAATTGTAACTGGATCCAGCAGAACCACCAACCATGGTAAAAGCAAAACGTTAAACATTAAATTCTTTCATCACTTATATTTAACCATTTTACATTAGAACCAATTCTGGAATACTTGTTAAAAATTATAAGATGTAACTTATATTTACCGAGGTAACCGGTAACACGATTATAGCAGAAATGTTGCTCATCATTCCATCATTGCCAATTATCCCAGGCATATGACTAACTTCAATACATAATGAAATGAAAAATAGTTTATTATTCTGGGACTAGGTCCCCTTTGTAAAATTACAAAGGCAATTTCAATTTTATAATAACATTTATTTCCCATAAAACAGTGTGGCCCACACTTAATTATTACTTATATGCAGACAGAGATAAAACTAGATTAATTCAAAAACTGACTAAATAAAAACAAAACAAAAATTTAATTACAAAATATCTGTACTATTTTAATAATGGATCAGATTGGTGAAGCAAAAGGTAATTAAATGTAAGGGATTTAAACGAGGGAAGGGTAGGTACATGACGTATGTTAGAGGGAATGGAGTTCCAGAGATATGCAGCTGGCGTAAAAAACGATTTATCAAACGCAGCAATTCGGTGAGGTGGAGAGTAGATGTCAGATAAATGGGGCCTAATAGTTTGAATTGCAGGTTTTCTAGAATATAGGAGCGGCGTTGAGAACTAATTGCTTGGAATAATAAGGATGCTAGGAAATACTGGCATCGGAAGGATGGATAGAGTCACTTTAGCTCAATCCTCCGAAGCTCCTAAAAAGAAAATGGCCACAAGACCTGCTAAAAACGTCATTAGAGTGCTACTAACGGGTTTCTCTACATACCTGTATCACTGCATTATGACGTACACCAAATTTACTAAATGTACAGTAGTAAATTACAATAAAGATATAAAAAAATATATTTAAAAATAACTAGGGTTTTTTTTTTGTTAAATATTATTTTTTCTAATGAGGTGTAGATAGTTGACCGTAGATTAATGATTGGAGAAGTTTGTCGGGTAGTGCGGTCAGCAAAGAACAACATAAATAAACAAAACCATATTTATTTATTTTATGCCAATGATTGAATTGAATTTTGTACTATTCAATTATCAGTTATCAATTTTTTATCATTTATGATTTAATTCAATAATTTGTATAATTCTAAATTTGTTCATATACTATTCCTTTTCAATTGTATGTTTCTCAAAATGTTGTTGTTATCTCTTTTGTTCTATAGCCCTGATGATGACCTGAAACTCAGGTCGAAACGTCGGCATAAAATAAATAAATATAGTTTTGTTTATTTATGTTGTTCTTTGCTGACCGCACCCCCCGACAAACTTCTCTAATCATTATTTTTTCTAAAATCTTTGGCTCACCAACGATATGTAGAGGTACTACACTATATATTCCTAACGATTTATGGTAATTTCGACTGAGGGAACCTCGAAAAACTGTATTTCCGTCGAAAACACAAATTTTAAATTTAGCACGATCACAAAACCTTCGCTTACCAATATACATCTTATATATGTTAGTGAAAGTAAAAATTTAAATTAAACTAACTGGTTTAAACAATGACGATTCAGTAAACTTAAAGTGCTTATCATTACCATTGTGTTAGAGTAAAGTCGATGTTTTGATTTTCGATCACGTTTTTGGCGTTTCAGGTCACTGTACTTCTGAGGTACCTCCTGCGACTTCTTGTACACAGATCGGTCCCTGTTGTAGCCCGGACAATTACCGGCGTGCACAATATCCTTGCTTGCGCATTGTCCTGTACTCACGCAACTTGCACCCCCTCATTAATGACTATTGTTTATATTCCACTCCTGAGACAAACAAAAACACTCCTCCCGCAGGCACTCGAACTCCACGGGTAAAGGTTAATTCATTCAATGGAACAGCTTACTCACCTGCCGTTCTCTTAATTCAAGAATTTAATGAGCGATGACTTGTTGCTTACTTGAAACAGTTCTAGCATAACTAATTCGTTTACATTTTTATTTGGAATGAATTATGTTCGTTCTGAATGTAAATTTAAAGATCTGAAAAAAACAAAACAAAAAAAAACTGTACCTATATCTCATGAAGGACCTTGGGCTTAGTACTTGGTAAGAAAGTATTGTTTCCTGTACAAGGAGGTAAAGTGGTCAGAATAATGATACAATGTTTTGTTTTTACCCACAAAGCAGAACCTAAGCGTATCCTAGGCGAGTTTCTAATCCCAAGATCGATCCAAGGTAGACATCTATATAATAAAATAAAACGAGGGAAAAATATGTGTACTTGCGTGTGTATGTTATGGTAACTTTACTCATGATAACTATACAAACGTTACAATAAATATAAAGTAATTACACGAAGACAAGTTGTATTTATTTGCTGATGAAAGTTGGATCTTCAGGAAGTAAAACGATAATCACTGTAATAAAACGAGTAAAAATATATAACTATATAGTCTAATTTTTAATATAATTTATCTTTATTTCACTAAAAGAGCACTTCTGATGTCCTGGAGGAATTCAGAGAGATGAATATAGATATTATTAGAAAAAAAATCTTCCATCCATTCTTTCTTAAGAAATTACTAAATACCGAGAATTTATGTTATTTTACTTTCCTAGGCAGAGAAACGTTTAAAATAAAAAAAAAAAAAGATAAAATTATTTTTTTGTTTCAGATTTCAATGTTCGAATTACACTACGGTCAAATTGACCTAGATTATTCTTGTTCATAATAATAATATTCTTTATTTACTCTCGGATTGATCCCTTTAGAATAATATAAAGACGTCAGAATTAGGATTTAGAGCCTTAGAGTGAAATACAAAATACGAATGTAATTATAAAACATAATAAAATAATGAATTTGAAAAGATTTAAATGAACAACAATAATTATTAGAATATATAAAATAAAAATAGAAAATAGGTTGATAGGGCAGAGGGTAGTCGAAGATACGGGATTCGAAGATTGGAAGGGTATTAGAACTACGAATAAAGGAGGTAATAGAATTCCATAGGGAAGAGGAACGGATGAGGAAAGATCTACCAAAGGCTGCGGTTCAATGGGCAGTTACATATAAGTCAGGGCCGTGAGCAGGTATTGCGGGACTGCACTGAGGATTTAAATTGAAGGATATCAGAGATGTACGATGGACAGCGGGATTGGATAACTTGGTAGAGGAAGAAAGCTAGAAGATATTTACGACGGAAGGAGGGGTAAAGCCACTTCAATTTTTCATAAAATCGTGTGACAGAGGCGTTATTCATAATGAATAAAGTTTTATGTAAAAATTTCTCAGTGGTGATATGGTGCATAAAAGTCAGAGAGGTAGAACTAAACGTAAGAAGGAAGATCTATGTCAAAACTATAAGGTCAAACCTGACCTTCCAGTTATAGCTTCGATGGAATTCAGTACGTAGGCAGAGATAATTGTCGGCATCGAATCTTGGGGTACGAAAAGATTAAAAATTATTAAAATATGAAATAATTTTATTTATTTCACACGTTTTCTTAATGCCCTAGTCACAACGTAATGTAGAAAATCAAACCTATTTATGTCCTAATTATGTATGCACATATTTATTTTATTTTTTAATAATTCAATGCAATATTTATAATAATAATTTTTTGAATTGAAATGGAAGCATGGTAGCAGCTTGGTAAGGCGTGAAACTACTAACTTCAGGCACCTGAGTTCGAATCCGGCTGGGCAGAAAATTGTTTTCTGTTACACTGTTGCCGTGAGTCAACTCCTGTGGATTTTGGAGCCCTCCGGTGGCTGGGTGGACCCCCAGCCTCTTAAATTGGATAAATATCTGGCGGTCGATCAAATCACCTCCTTGCACAATCGTTGGTCTAGTAACGGTACTTCTTTACAAAGTACTGAACTCCTGACCCTACATGGGTTGTAGTGGTACAGATTAATAATAAATTGAAATACTGATTCTTGTTTTATTATCGTCCCTAAGTGTAGTTGATATATCTGGGTTAGTCCAAACCTATTGAGTTGCGATGTAAAGTATGGGCATTCTTGAAATGGATGGATAATTGTAATATTTTTATTACTACAATATCATTTTGAAGGCGCTTGTTTTGTGATAAGGTAGGAATGAATGAGCCTCGTGTGGCCTATTCTCAGCCTAGCCGGTACGACATCTTTTGTACGGCATTTATGGCTGGAGGTACCACCGGACTCAACTTCTTTTTTTGTCAATTTTAATTTATAACTTTGACTTTCATTCCACTTACATCCATCTTTAGTGTCCAATTTAAGAGAATTGCTTATTTCGATTATCGGGTGCATTACATTTAGATAATTAGGAGTTGTTTTGAACTTTTTTGCTAAATAAACGGTCATAACAAGTCACTGAGAAAAAAATTTGGTTGTTTAAAAAAAAAAAAAAGCAAAAACAAGCAAACTCTGTTTCTTGTTGTTGGGTTCATCAACCTGACGCTTTGTCAAAGAGCTCGCTAGACGCCCACGCGGAGTCATTAAGACCAGGGTCTGCCTTCCATTATGCAAATTTATATTAATTGCTTCCTGCAAAAACGTTAGCTGCATTTTGTCCTGCTGCAAACGATCTTCGTACTCCAGTCAATCAAAAAAAAAAAAGGACGGTAAAAAGTAACCAGAGAATGAAATTAAGGATGATGAAACTAAAAAAAAAAATACCCTGAAAGAGATGTTGCCTTCAAAAAGGCTTAAATATTCCTTAAAATATAGGTCCATGTATTTTTAGGGAAAATATAAGGCTGGATTATTGGACAGTTCTTCCAGTAAAGAAACATTCGTTCACTCCACAAAATCAGCCTTATTTATTATTAATATTTTAGCTAATTTTTAAATCTAAACATTTTCTGACGTATACAAGAAAATAATCATTTTTTTTTTTCTTTCAAAGAATTAAGTAATTGCAGAACTGCTTACGAATAGAATGAAAAAACTTAAAGTTGAAGCTCTTATGTATATATATTTATATATACTTATTTATATATTTATGCCGAAATCATTTAACCTGAAAAAAAAAAAAAATCGTTTTCGACTTGAACAATTTTTAGTCTGTGTACTCCATAGTCCTTATTCCTTCTATAGTCTTATAATTCCAAATTTGTTTGTATACTATTCCTTTTCAATTGTATTTTTCTCTAAATGTTGGTGTTATCTCTTTTGTTCTATAGTCCTGATGAAGACCTGAAATTCAGGTCGAAATGTCGGCATAAACTAAATAAATATGATTTTGTTTATTTATGTTGTTCTTTACTGACCGCACCCCCCCCCCCCCCCCCCAACCCCCCCCCCCCCCCCAAAACACCCCCCCAACACTCCCCCCTTTTTTTTTTTTTTTTTTTTTTTTTCCGCCCCCCCCCCCCCCCCCCCGAAAAACCTCTCCAATCATTAATCTACGGTCAACTGTCTACACCTCATCAATTTTTTTTTCTTTGCTTCCATGTTTATTTTTTTTAATTATTTTTAAATCCACAAACATTGTATTAATTTAGAACAAATATCATGCTGAATAAGATGATGTAATTTTTTTTTCTCGGTTGGCTGTGGATGCCTTGTAAATCTTTGGCTGCTCAAACCATCCATTTTCACTCCTGCTTATGTTGGGCTACTGCTTTCCAGTTTGCATGTAACTCTTTCACATCTTTGTTTATTTTGTCAATCCATCTAGTTTTTGACCCTTCACGTGGTCTCTAGCCTACTACACTGGCATACACTGTTGTGCAGAGAAGTCCTGATGGATTGCTCAGAGCCACATGTCCAACCCATCTTAATCTCCTTTCCTTCATATCATGAGATATTGACTGACCAGTCTCTGCAAGCAGCTCAGCAGCCCTGATCTCAGATCACTCCTGTAATTAAATGATATTATTAGATTTAATTATAAAACAATAAAATGGTGAAAATTTATCATAAATTTCTCAAACATTGAGACCTAATACATTTCCATGCTAATAGCAAATAGTGGTGTTAAAAAAAAATATCGTATTTTGGCTAAGTTCATGAAAATAAGTTACTCCTACGAAAATAATATAAGAAACTACATTATGATACATTTATCTATTAGTTGAGAGCTTATAGGTATCTCTTTTTTTTTTTTTTTTTTTTTTTGTTGATAGATTTATTTATTGATAGATATTACAATCTGCCACACAGTTGTGGGCAATAGGTAATAGTGATGAATGATCTCATACATACTAAAATAAAAAAATTAAATAAATAAGTAAAAAAAAAAATTAAAAAAATGAAATAAAATAAAAAAGCTCTCTTAAAATATATACAAACAAAAGAATAGACAAGTGAAAATAATCAGACTATCTGTATGAAAAATAAATAAATAAAATAACATAATGATAAAATAATATATAAAATATTTACAGAATCGACCTGAGAATCCCTGAGCTCACTCTATCCCCCACGTGTGAGGGGTAGAGCAGAGCTCAAGAGATCCCAGCGCATCCCTCTCGCCGCATCACTGGTAATGAGCCAGTGGAGGCTGAGCAAGTTCTTCAAAAATACGGCCAATATCACAAAAATTATTAATAATGTTTTTGTGATTTGGTTTAGAATTTTTTTTTATTGTTATCGGTTAAATAATTTGGTGATAGTTACAAAGGCTAATGTTTAATGAGATCCGAATCACTAACACTAATTTCTAAATAATGCTTAGGAACTTTCCAAGCCTTTGTCTTTACAGAACTATTGTTGAGATTGAAGTTGAAGTGTAAAGATAAGTTATTTACCGAGATGTAGCAGTGGGCTGAGGCAGCTAAGAGCTTGTAAAACGAGAACTCAAACACAACGGAACAAAAAAAAAACATATAAATAAAAAATAGAGAGAGGCCGGTCCTAAGTCAACAAAATATTTGAGGGGATCTCTCGAGCGGGATGACTTTCAACTTATGAGATTTATCTGTTCGGTCTGCTACTGGTTAAGTCGCCTTGTTGACTCGCTCAACACTGAGTGGTGAATAAAACCAATTGTTTTTCAAGGTATACGAAAACATCATTTTATTTACAATATTTAAAAAAAAATTATATTATTCACCGAAAATCCTTTTATTTTTATTTCCTTTTATATTTTATCCTTTTATTTCAGTTCTAACCCTTGTTTTAGATTGATCATTCCTTACAAAGCCCACCAAAGTGGGACGAAACGTAGGTTTACATTAAATAGTTTTTTCAACTATTTGTACCTTTATTGACCGTCACCCGGACTATCTTCATAGAATCTTTTATTTTCATTATAAACAACTTTAATACGTTTGTTTGTTTTTTTTTATGTTAAAAAATAATCTTTTGAAAAATATAAAGTTATTTATTGTAGTTCTATAAGCCATTAAATGAATAAACAAATCTGATGCGGTGAGTGTACCACACAACTTTTACTTTTCACCGTACTTTGAGATGGAATTGTTGTAATGTATGTTATAAAACATCGAGTAATTCATTATTCAGGTTAAAAATATGTTTCATACATATATTAGATAAGTGAAGAAAAATTTCACTTAGCAATCATAGAAATAAAAAATACTCCAGCATCAAATGTATCTATCGTTTATTACTACGTACTATCATAATTTTTGTTTCAATGAAAAAAATAAAAGTAGTAAAAATTTTTTCAGCTTTTAAGCCCAAATTAAAAGAGTTTCTTGACTGTTTTTTTAAATTTATTTAAAGTGATTTACAACTGTACAAATAATAATACAATTAGTAAATATGTGGTACGTTTCATTTGCACTTAGGGGTTAGGATGGGTAAGGAGTTTGGAGTGAAAAGACGCTTATCTGTTTTGGGCCAAATCTGTGACGAATGGAGTGTTAAGGTCTTTGTGAATGAGTTTATTTGATAATAATAAGAGTTTATTTGATAGTAATAAGAACCATCAAGGATTTTACGTATGATTTTGGATTGTAAGGTTCGGAAGCGGGAGGAATTTGATGGTTTGGTAGAGCCTCTGAGCTCAAATTCCATATGTCCAAATTGGTCTGATTATCGTAGTGTATAATAGTTTTTTTGTAGTGAATATGAAGTTTAGAGCGTTTGTCAAATACGTGTAGCGATCGAAATCTACGAGCAGTTTCTTGTCGTTTCAGTCTTGTGTGTGGATTCCAAGTAGTTCTCTTGTCAAGATGGAGTTCTAAGTATCGAATCTGTTCGTTAGATATTACTCTTGACTGTTTTAAATCAGAAAAATTAATTTGTTTGTGTCTATAAAAAATTGTATTTTATGGTTTCATGTGGTATTTACATCTCATTACGAGGAAACCACGCATATCAACTTTGTTTCTGCTCATAATACAACAGTTTAACACAACATAACCAGACCGAGTAAAAACGAATGTGATTGGAAGTGATCAGTCGATTTCGGCTTTTCTAATTCCAACTCCGATCTATTTTTCTTTAATTTCTTTAATGCGGATGACACTTAGCTGATGTTAAATACCATTCGTCCAATTATTAACAATTAATTAACGTTTATAATCATGGATTGATAGGTATTATGTATGTTTTAGCAACTAGATGTAATTACTCGTAATAATTGTTGAACTTATCTCTACCTTCCATACGCAGTCAACCACAGGACTAAAATTAATATTTTTAAAACAAAAAAAAATTAATTAAAAAAGCTTCATCCGTATACATTTCGTTAGGTTTCACAATTAAATTTTGTATATTGATATATTATTGTTATTATTTTATTTTTATTTTTAAAGGATATAAAAATACCGAATGCGTTCATTTGAAGCGAAAGCAGTATTGGTCAAAATTAATTATTAGCATTTTTAGTAATATTAAATATAGACGAAAGAAATTTAGTATTTATAACAAAATCAAGTTTTGATTTATTTAGATTATTATTTTTACTATGTTTATATTTAAAATTAAAGATGGTCTAGGTTAAATATATTATAAAGAGAATTAAGAATTTACCTCGATTTCTGCTTCTTTAAAAACATAAACTCATTATAATGTTGTGAGAAAATTCCCCGCAAATGTATAATTATTGCCACGTGCCACGTTATACGCGAGTATCTGTATCCCCTAAATTTCATCTGAATAAAAGGCTTTTAAAGAAAAAGAAGAAAATCTCGGTGGAAACTTATACTTGGCTGCAAAGTTCCCAAGTATCAGTCAATGCTCATTTTCAACTTCTGTTCAAGTTTATTCAGAAGAATTTCTTTTGATGCACCTTTTTAAAAGTTTTTTTTTTTTTTTATACAAACCAGTTTCAATTGCGAAGTTTATTTGGTTCAGTTGTGGCATTCAGAGTTTTTCAAAGTGGTACAGATGGAGTGAAAAACACGTTTCTCTTTAAAGATTTTTTTTTTTTCATTTCGGGGTGTTAAGGTATAATTTCAGTAAATATTAAATAAATACGAAACCTCATTTTCACCTTTTTTCACTAATTAATAAGGTGATACCTTAAACTTCTTGAAGTGGTGTCGATTTCTTTAAATAAATATGAAATTTATTTTCTATGTGAATAATTCTACTGATTGTTTTCACGAAGCTTGGAGATGGACAGTTATTAATATATTATTATTATAAAATTAAATATAAAAAAAGAAAATAATCATTAAAGTTTTTATGTATATGAAAAATTAAGTTTTATCCTCTGGTGCAGTCATGACAATAAGAACGGAATGAAAAACAGAAACTTTTTCCGAGGTCGTATTGTAACCAACGAAAATTTATGGAGGCAAGTAAACCAACAGTAACATCTGTAATTCACTTCGTGATCCTAAGAGGTGTGAAGTTGGCTCCCCATCTTCTAAATATTTGAATTTTTTTTAGAGTTCTGGTTGGCCTGGAGTTACAGTCCCTCAATTATTTACAGGAATAATTGGAGAAGTTTGTCGGAGGGTGCGGTCAGCAAAGAAGAACATAAATAAACAAAACCATATTTATTTATTTTATGCCGACGTTTCGATCTGAGTTTCAGGTCTTCATCAGGGGTTATGGCGTAGAAGGTAGGCCTGTAACTGCAGGATTTTCAGGAATAGCTCGGTTGTTTAAGACATGAAGAAATCCATTCAAAGATACGCGCGGCAACCACACATTTTGTACAACTTTGGATTAATTTGGGATAATTTTTAGAACTGGAAATTTATTTAATCGTTTTTTGGGAGTTCTTTTGAGGGTTCTTTAGGCCCACCTAAGATTTCTAAAAATTGTACCTAGTAATCAAAGTTCTGAATTTGTAAAAAAGAAACTGCTCGTTGATTTCGATTGCAACAACACCTAATTGACAAACGCTCTAAGCTTCCCATTCACTATCTGGTATATGTATATATGTATGTCTTTTTTTTGCTCCAGGCGGTAAGAAAAAAAATCCCATTCATTACAAAAAATTATTATACACTACGATAATCAGACTCCCGCATCCAATCGAAAATCATACGTAAAATCCTTGATGCTTCCTATTACGTTTCAAATAAACTCATCCAAAAAGACCTTAATATCCCATTCGTTCATTCGAAACTCCTTACCCATCCTAACCCATTAGTTCTTAATCTCTCATCCGTAACAATCCCTAAAAGAAGATGGTCATGTGACCTTCTAATTTAAATTAATTCTTGAAGTATCACCAATGGGTGGTTACTTTTCAAGATTTTCAAGTGTAAATGAAACATTCCACTTTTTTACTTACTGTATTTATTATTTTGTACAGATATAAATTACATTAAATAAAAAAATAAAATTTTTTTTGTAAAAAAGATGTTGCTGGGAGTACCTTTGAATAGTATTATACATAGTTTAATCAGCAGAACTATGTCTTTAAATAATTGAGAACTCTACAACTCTTTGGGAGCTACCTGAAATCGAAAAAAAAATATTTAGAGGATGGGCGCCAAATTCAGGAGTTGAGCTTTGGGGAGCTTTCCTTTGATCTGTAAATTAAAATAAATCAATAATGAACTATGAAATACTGTTGCTTCAAGTATGTTTAGTATATCACTGATGTTAATAGAAACTTAAATATATATTTTTTTGACCTTATTTTATTCATGAATTAAAAATCCAGAAAGTAGCTCTTGTAAGTGTTTTAGTCTTCATAATGTTTGCAAATTTTCAAACATTAAACATATTAAACCAGCGCGTTGTTTATAACCCAAAGTTGTTTGGACAATAATTTGAAGTGTCTTATATTTAATGTTGAGAAGGGCCGTGGCAAGTCCCTTCTGCGTCCTTGAAATATTAGCACCCTCCAATACCAGGGGAGGGATCTGAAGAATATTTTGGGTAGTATTTTATTCAAGTGAGAGCTTTTAATTATTTCAGACATCATCGTTAAAATGGAGATGTGAGATATGAAATCCAATTAAATGAGCTGTATGTGACATGAATTAAGCTCTGAACGTACACACACGACTCATTTTCCACCGGGAGTGGAGAAGATATAATTTCATTAGGGCGATGTCGTACGACCGTTTACTCAGAAGAATAACTGCCCGGTTGGCATTTATGCGCGCTTCGAAGAAACCGTTATCGATCTCCTAGTTTATAGCCGTCCGGTCAGATGTAATTAATCGATTCGAGGGTATTACCCCGTCCGGGTCGTAGGGATGCCGCGGCACAAGGAATATATTTCATCACCGCAGGTGAGGTCTGGGCTAAATCTCTTCAAAGGACAACTCGCCCAGGCAATTTATCAACCCGCCTGGGAGAGAGGCCCTGATTGCAGAGTATATATAAATGGACTGTCTGTTTCTCCTTGGAGGACCCCACAATATTGCAGGGGTCATATGTCAGGGGACAGTTGCCGACTAGAGCTGGTCTAATAAAGGCGAGAGGCTGAGTTAATAGCGACGATAAATATGTTGCCAACGGCAGAGCTACACCGACCCGCACCTGGATTGTCAGAAAATTGTTTTCCACGCCATCTCCTGTCAGTTCTCACTCCTACTGTTACAGCATTTACTCTGGTCCTAAAATACTCAAAAAAGATTGATTAAGTTGTGTTTTATTGTTTAGTTCAATTCATTTTAATTCTTTTTCAACATATGAGAAGCTGGTTAGTACGGTAGGTTATGTACGGACAATAAAAAAATATGTTTATTTTGTTAAGTCTTTAGTTAGTTAACTTAGTGTACCGATTTGGAGCCCTAAGTTGTTAGTTTTTATCAAGGGTTAATAAACAAGATGCCAAATATTATACAATAGGGTAAAAAACAGTATAATATAGTTTATTTATTAAAAAGAAAAATAAGACAAAGTATGAAAACATACATAAATCAAACTTCTCTGTGTACTAAGATTACAGGTAATTTTGAGTTTAAAAAGTTAATAATAATTTTTTTTTTATTTCTAGATTTGATTTTACTAAGAATGGTTCATAGATGTATATAAGTTGTTAGGCAGAAATTTAATCATTTTTCTTCCTTTTTAGTTTTATATTCTATGTGGTTATAATGTGTCATAAATTAAATACAAAAAATAATTAATTTTTAGAGTAATTACGTTGATTTCGTTAAGGTAATATTATTTTATTATTCAAACAGACGTGATATTTTAAAAAACAGAAAGGTGATATTTTTTATACATATGTGGTGGAGTGGGATTATTTATTTATTGTTTTTATTCATTTTTAGTAAATTTGATCTCAGTTAAGGAGTGTTACAGGGGTGTAGAGAAACTACCCATTGGTAGCACCAATTAGTATTTTCTAGCCCTAATTCACAAGGTAATTATAGTTATAGTAAGCATTTTTTCTACATAATTCAGTGAATATTATGCGGACAACGGTGATGAAACGAAATTTTGCTAATACAATGATTCTTCCTTTCCCCTTTTTTTGGGGGGGTATTTATAGATAGAGATAATTATAACATTTTTTTTAAAATTAAGATATATATCTATGTTTTTTTTTACTTTGAAATAGTTTTTATTACATTCACAATTTGATTAGCGGCTATTTCATGATATATGAAAATACCTGAGGGACTCATATGTGCTCCTGCCCACCTAAAATTAAGGACTCTATGCCTATTACACATTAATGACACTCTGACACTAAATGTCTATTTCATATTCACATTTGCTCATTTTAAGTGTAGTCTTTCAACACGAAAGGTGCGTGGTTCTGATTTGTTATTTATTTATCAATATCATGAATATTAACAACATATTTTTTAAATAAAATAATACTTTTTTTGAATTTTATTTATTCTTTATTCTTATCTTATTTCCTTAGTTTTTCATCTCTTTCCTAATCTATTTTATTTCTCTTTTATTTTATATTTTTACGTTTTATTACATCTTCTTTTCATCTTTTTCTATAAGCGTGTTGTTGTAAATCTTATTTTTTTTTCATTATTATATAATTTTTCACTTATATTTACATCATTTTGAACCCCACCTTAGTTTACATTATTCTCATCATTATATTTTACATTGTCAAAATATGATTAGTTGTTTTTTATCTTTTTGGTACTAATAAAGTCTGCATAGTGGCGAAAAAAGTCGACAAATAAATAATTGAAAACTATTTGTTCAGTTATGTTCAATCATTTTTGCATATAAAACTAAGCAGTATTTTGGCTTGAAAATGAGCAGTAGTTTTCTTTTTTTGAATACATAAATTTATATGATTGTGGATTCTATAAAATAAACCAGAAAGTCTCTTAGACAGTACTGTTAATCAAAGTATTTGATGAAATTAATAAAAAGAAAAGGGATATCGATTCTTACAATGAAACTGCATTACAGTGGAAGCGGATTGAATAGCTGAAGAATAGCCTTGGGGTCCTGGAAGACTATGGACAGTGGGACTCTGGAAGTGGATAAAGCTATTGAAATATCTGCCAACATTTATTAGCAGGTGCCCCAGTGAGTCAATTGTCATCAGGAACACAAAGCCGCAATTCGATCTATCGATCCTTTTTTCTATATCGTTCAGTAATTAACCGAGTCCTAACTGATTGCACCACTTCAAAGGCGCCACAATGGTCAGCCACAATAATTGCCAATTTATATGGTCCTTGAGTGGGGCGGCTTTGTCCCATATCAATCCATCTTGTCGCGTCAATTATTCAACTCAAGTGCCGTTTCAAATTCTGTCACTTCTCTTCTCTTTTATTAAATCTGTTTAATTTTTTACCCCTTTTTCAAAACTATTTAAATTAGAACTCTGTCAATCAAATGTGATCTATACATATACTAGAGGGTTTGAAGAAAGAGGAAAGCCATCATAGATTTAAATGCAATACCTGACATATTTAAATAACCTCTTAACGACAATAGGTTTGGACTCAGCAAAGCAGTATTATTTAAAAATATACATCACATGTTTAATATCGTAGAAAAATAAGATTAAATATAAGAAATATTCTAATTAAAACTTCATAATAGTTATTTATAGCGTTAATCTAATGAAATTAGAACCATATTATTAAAGTTACATTCTGTATTCATATGAATTACAATTTAAGGAAAAACATAAATAAAATTATGAAAAGAAAGATCCGGGTGTGGATCCCAAATAGTCCAAAAACTATTCAATTCATTAAAAATCATTTGTGTCATTTTCGTGCTAGCCATTTATCTGTATGCCCTGACGAAGCCCTGCATCATTGGGGCGAAACGTCGGTTCAAATTAAATAGTTTTGTCATTTTTTAAAATTTATTTATTGATATTTACAACTGTACATAAATACATCAAGTTAATTTGAGGAAATCATAATGGTATGGTACAAGCATGTAGAGAAATTACTCAATGGTAGCACTCTAAAAACATTTTTACGATATAAGGTCTCGAGGCCATCTTCTTTTCAGACGCCTCGAAGGATTGTCCGAAATAAAAGAGGAAGCAAGATTAGAAACTAATGGGTTTGAGTGGTTAAGGAGTTTGTAATGGAAGGATTGATATCTGCTTCGGGCTAGATCGGTTACAAATGGAACATTAAGGTTTTGTGAATGATTTTATTTGTGACAAAGTAGGGAGAATTGGAAGTTTGGACCGTTTGTCTAGTAAGTGTTGTAATAGTCGAAATCGACATGCAGTTTCCTGCCTTTTCAGTGTTGTGTGAGGAATCCTGGTTAGTCGTTTGTCCAGATGTAGTCCAAGGTAGCGGATAGTGATATGGGATTGAAGAGTTTGGGATGCAAAGAAAAATAAATTAAACAGGAAATCATTTGCTCTTGCTAATAGTAAAAAAAAAATTACTGCAGGATGAGTAAATATTAAATTGTCTTATATATTTTTAAAGATAATTTCATGTTGGATACCACAAAATATTTGTATTATAAACGATTCTTCGAAACCAAATATCCTAATTTTTTCACCTATTATGTTTTGGGGGTGAGTTACCTGATTTACACCAAATTTCTAGAAATGTTAGTCTTGAGAGAAATAGTGCATGTATTTTTATTTTAGTATTTTTTAATATTTTTCCAGCCAGTCTTTGCTCAAAAACATACTACCAATTCCTTGTTTGGTTATGTACTAAGATTCCCTTTTTCTCAGGAATTAATGTTTATGCCGAAATCCAGTAGCTCCGACAGATGTTGAAGAAGCTACATACGGAGGCACAGGCGCCGCAAGTGTCGGGACAGCGAAAAAAGAGCAGGGCGTAAGAGCGTTCCTTGTAATATTCCTATAATGGCCTCACCTGGCGCCAACTGTAGTGACTCTGCACCTAGGCCATTGTTTTAATTGTGTTTGTAGTGGCGGCCTCTGGAGACCTCAAGTGCCCCTCGGCTGAGTGTGTAATCGTCCCGTCTGCTCTTCGTCTGTCTCTTCTAACCAAGTCTGTGTTTTATTTCTTTTTTATATGTTCGTCAGGTGTTGTGCTTTTTTTCTTCTTCTTCCTATTCTATGACGTTTATCTCAATCGGAAATTGATTCATTGACAATGAAAAAGAGAGAACAAGGAATATTCTTGGATGTTCTATGATGTCCAAATAAAAAAGCTAAAACAAATCCTTTCCACTTATTTCTTTAATAGCTATATGTTCTAAGTGTCGACCGAAACGTGGATGGGTGTGTTAGGTCTCATTTTGAAGGTTATATTTTTATAATGTTTAGTTGAGAGAAAAAGTAAATCCTCTTTACTGTTATTATTAAAAAATAAACAAATCTTAATAAAAAAATCAAACAGCTGAAATATATTTTTTACACAAATAAGATTTTAATTTTAAACCAGTATTTCGAAGGCTTAAGACATTTTTTTTTTCAAATTGTAATTGTTTGAAACTTCCTACAAATTTTGTTTGATTTAATCAATTATGTTGCTAGGAATAAAAATTAATAAAGGGACACTTTCTGACCAAGGATACCAAAGGACTAAATTCCAATCATTGAGGGTTCGAATCTCATCTTAACTTGGAAATGAATCTTGATTTTCCCACTCTGGGGTTGTATAGGTCTTCAGTAGATGACATGTAAAAAAAAAATAAATAAACTAATAAATAATAAAGTGTTGAACAGATTTCTATTTAAAAGTCTGTTCAACAGTTTAAACTGTTTTTGTTTACACCAGGGTCTAAATATTCGCTTTTATTCTGGTTTCTCTAATGAACTTAAAATAATTTTCAGAAATACAATACTGTGCTAAAAAAAAAAAAAAAAAGAATTACATAATGATTAAAACATATATATAAATTGTTTTCGTTATATTTAAATTTATTTGAAATTTTCAAAATATATTTTTCATTAAAATTCTTTCTTTTTATTTTTCCGTTATTTATTTATTTTTGTGGTATTATATTCTGTCATATTTTTTCAGGCATTGATAATAGCGATAAGAGAGTACATTCACACCATATTAACCAAGATATAAAAATTAATTCCAGTTGCAGGCCTACCTTCAACGCCATAACCCCTGATGAAGACCTGAAACTCAGGTCGAAACGTCGGCATAAAATAAATAAATACGGTTTTGTTTATTTATGTTGTTCTTTGCTGACCGCACCCCCCGACAAACTTCTCCAATCATTATATAAATTAATGATAATAAAATAAGAAAAAGTCATTCTTAAAGTAAAAAAGCATTATCATGCGTTATTATTTATTTATTTCCTCTTAATACCAATAAGTAGTATGTTATAAGTTTAAAAAATATTTATAGGTAATGAGCTTAGTGTTTTAAAATATCTTTTAAAAAAGCATAAAACGCCTAATATTCAAAGTTAAACTATTGTTTTAATCATTCAGAATATAATGCAAAAGTTTCACAACAAACGAAGAATTCACCTCATCAAGTAAGTCCTGACATTTCAGAGATATTTGATATTCAACTTCATAATACTCTTGAAAAGAAGTGTGATCAGATTTGTACTTCAAAATTCATAAATTTTTGTTCCGGTTATGGAAGGCTCTGATTTCCACTATAACAAACCCACTAATTTTCTGTCAGGATCAAACTGAGTAAGTCAGGAATATAAATAATTATTTGAATTCTGAAATTGGGATTGGCCAATGACTTAAAAAATGAATTAGATAAAGAAATATGAAAATAAAGTTTACCATTTTTTTTTTTAATATAGTAAAATATCATCTAGGGCGAACCCTTGAACAATCAAATTTAAATAAAACATTCGAATTGGTGAGCAATGATGTTAATACATTCTAAAATGCAACTTTTATTTTAAATTATGTTGTCCTGAAATTAAATTTATGTAAATTTCGCATTCAATTGATTTAAATATCATTTCTAAAAATATTTTTTTTTGAAAGGAATATGGTCCGGGTGCGGTCAAAGAAACTCAAATAGTCGAATTATACTATTTTATTGAGCCTTTATTTATTTTTTTAAAATTTTTATATTCACTATCCTTCCTGTTTCATTTATATTCATGTATCTATCTTTTAATTTATATTCATCTATCTCCTTAAGTGTACTTATATGGTATTAATTACTTTATTATTAATTTTCTGTTATATTTTACACTTTTTTGTATCCCCGCTCATTTGGTATATTTTGTTTCTTAATTACTTACACACATTGTATCCCATTATTTTATACTTTACTATTCCTTTGTTTTTCTATCTGTTTTTTTTTTTTTTAATATTTCTTCTCCCCCTATTATGTATATTTCCATTTATTGTTCACCTAATTTAAATACTGTTTTATCATGTTTACTTTACAAATTATTTTCGTTATTGTGGCACAACTGCCGTCCCCACTCCTCCCAATACCAACGGTCACTTTTGTTTTGACTGCCGTCAAAATAGGTATGCATTCTGTCTCATCATTTGATTTGTATTCTTTTTTCTTTTTACATCTCTTTATTTGTATTTTCTTTAATATTTCTTTTCTTATCTATCTGTTACAATTACCCTTTACATTTACTATTTACTACCTTTAATTTTTCTTATTATATCTTACTTTGTTACATTTTATACCCCTGTTATTTTACACTTATGTTTTTGTTTTCCTTTTGTAACTATGTGTTTGTATCTTTTTTACCCCTGACGAAGCCCTGCAACGTGGGGCGAAACGAAAAGGCTCAATAAAATAGTATAATTCTACTATTTGAGTTTTTTTGACCGCACCCGGACCATATTCCTTTCATCTTTACACACGGTCAATCAATAATCTTCCATTACTATTTTTTTGTTCTTTTTTGACCGCACCCGGACCATATTCCTTTCATCTTTACACACGTTCAATCAATAATCTTCCAATATTTTTTTTTCTAGCTTCCAAAGAAATGTGTGGTACGTCAACGACTTCAAGAATTCTTTTCTTAAATTTTTCATAGCTCGACTTCCAAGTAGTCCTTTACTTAGACTCCTCCAAGCCGCTCACGAAAAGGAAAACGAGCGGATTCGAGGAAGCGATTCAATAACTTGTTAGATATTCGGAACTGTTTGATCTAGACTGAGCTTCGAGCTGTATTTGACACGAGTAGGTTTGGGTCAATATTTATAGTTCGTGTCGTAGGTCACTCGATTCTATATCGATAGTGATGGGAATAATGTGATCCTATATCGATAATAAATGTTAATATGTGGAAGCTAAAGATATCAATTATATTTTCTGTCACCCAAAATCACTAACATATCTGAAGGAAGGAAGGAGGAACGCACGGTGTTGGTGTCTTCACCTAAAGGAAACCGAAATTTTAAACTTTGTTATAATTTTATATTTAATCCTCCATATTTTAATCATAATAATTATATATTTTAAAAAACAAATTACCACTACCAACCATGAAGGGTCAGAGGTTCAGTATTTTCTATGGAAGAACTTTTTCTTGAAGTATTGTAAGGTGATTTTTTTCAATTTAATTCTAAGCCAAAGAAGCAGTAAATATAAAAATATTTGGCGATTCCTACTACTCTAATATTTTTACATTGGCAGGTCACGAGGTCAACTTCGTTTCATGCACCTCAGAGGATTGTTAGAAATGAAAGAGGAAATTAGTGGGGTTTGGGTAGTTAGGAGGTTTATAATGGAAGGATTGATATCTCGTTGCCAGGACGGTTACGTATGGAACATTAAGGTCTTTATGGTTGATTTTATTTGGGACAATAATACGTTTTGGATTGTAAGGAATAGATACGGGAGAAATTCAAAGGTGTAGTGTTCTCACTCAACATTCGATAATTTCCTAAATTTTTTATAATTTTCTTTCCAGACAAATATCTTTGCCTGTTGACTTTTTGGAATTGTCCTAAAACAGTAACTACTTTTATTGGCTTTAGTAGTAAAAAATTAAAGTCAAGAAAAAATAAAGTTTTTTTTTATTTTGCACCCTACCTAAAAATCATTTATGGTATGAAATATATGTTCATTCCATTTTTTTATCAAGGTATTAAAGTAAAGCTTTTTATATGATACTATTTTTTTTTTTTTACTGCTATGTTTTCGTTCATAAATGTAACTGCCCCTGTGTTTTAAAATTACCAGACCAATTATTTATTA
>NW_027108625.1:490846-493230 GCF_000696795.3 Halyomorpha halys | reverse complement strand
CTTTTCTGATATAAATATTCTATTTTAGTTCAGTTATAATTTCGTTGTGCTTCTATTTCTCATTATGTCTACTTAATTGCGTTAGGAAATTCCTTCACTAACTGTCATCTTTAGGGTTTTTTCTAGCAATATAATTATAATATAACTTATAAAAATAAAATAAAAATAGTTGTAAATATGAGCCGAGCATTACACAAATGTGTGAAAGTATTTAAAATTATAATAAATAAAATAAAATATATCACACATTTTTAAAAATAATTCTATTCCCTAATCAACTGACCACCACAGATTTAGTCCGTTAATTACGGATATCAGATTTAATCACGTAGCATAGACCATATGGTACCATGTGGTTAGAATATAGTGTTTCTTGAGCCGCTACTGTTTTCATACGTGTGTGGTCTATAGCTTTTTGTCCCGATGTTTTTTTTTAATTTTCTTTTTAAACGCTTGAAAATCCATAACCTCAAATATGAATTTTATGGAACAGGTGGTCTGTCACGTACCAAGAGCGGCACGCCACCATAACAGTGTCTACTGTTACCAGTAAAAAAAATTTTTTTTTTTAAATCTCCGCTGTAAATAGATGTGCTCTAGTGATATTGTGTAAATTAAAAAACATTTCGTAATAAAAACTCATGTAGAACAGAAAAATATATAGATTTTCGAATTTGAAGCTTAGGTTTAATTTGTTCATAATTAAGCAAATAATATGAAAATAATGAATATGTGAGTGTATAAGATTGAAAAAAGTAGATTTAAGAATATTAATTTTTTTCAATTTACTTTGATTAATTTTATACAAATTTTCTCATTTTTTATTTTATTTTTACATATACCTTTGTTTACTTTTATTTTTGTTATCTATTCTTTTACTATGTTACATTGTTTTAGTTGTTTGTATCTTTTTTAGCCCTGAGGAAGCCCTGCAAAGTGGGACAAAACGTTGGGTCATAATAAATAATTTTATTACTACTTGAGTTATTTTGACCGCGCACGTCTTGAAACTAGCCAAGCTTAACATAAATAACCAATAACACTCTACTGGTGCTTAATTAAGATACCAGATTTAAGGATGTATTTAGATTAAATGCACATAATTGAAATTTCAATATAAATTATTATATTTAGTAAACATTAATTTAGGTACACATTATTTGTTATTTATTTTTTTTATAAAAGTATATATTTCATAAATATAAATTGTACAATAATTACTACAGCGCTTTGGGGTGCACCCTTGCAAAATACATTTTTCTTGATAGTAAATTAAAAAACCTTAAACAATATTGTAATAAAATTAAGTACTGATGATAAAATAGTTGTTAATATTAATGTATACCGTAGTTAATATATGTGATGAGAAGATGGTTGGAGGTACGGTCAGTAAAAAACACAAGCAAGTTGATAGAACTTATTTATTGTGCGAACGTTTCGGCCATAGATTTTAGCGTTTATCAGGGCTAAGGACAAAGAGCAAGATAACAACCAATGAATACATTTATATAAATCTTTTTATTTCATAAATATAAATTGTCCAATTTATTCATATACAATTAATTATTCACTAAAAACCATTCATGAACACTTTTACTCCCGACCATCTTCTCATCATATAAAATAAAGTACATATCATTGTTGAATTTTTGCAATAATATATGCTTTGTACCTTTATGTATAAACCTACGAGTTTTGTTTAATTTACTCATTTTGTATTTTGGATTTGTAAGGATTTTGGGCGAGATTGGAAGCAATTGTGGGTCAATTTATATACGTATTCCTGAACTGTGTCTATGTTCAATTTTGAATGCACTTCAGTTATTATAGTGTAATATGGATAGTTATTAACTAATCTGAGGCATTTGTTTGAGAACACATGTAGTTTTTTCATATTACTTGGGTTAGTGAAGCTCCATATGGAATAAGCATGTGTTATGATAGGTCTCAGGACTGCTTTATAGATTATACATTTATTTCTAATCCCATCACATCACCTTTACTCTCCGTCGTAAACCTCTACCCTCCTGTCTCACAGTATCCTTTCTTAATACTCCACCAACGCCTGTTGAACAGATTCGATACTTAGGACTCCATCTTGACAAGAGACATACTTGGAATCCACACACAAGAATGAAACGACAAGAAACTGCTCGTAGATTCCGATTGCTACTACACTTACTTGACAAACGCTCTAAGCTTCCCATTCACTACACAAAATTAGTATACACTATGATAATCAGACCAATTTTGACATATGGAATTGAGCTCTGGGGCTCCACCAAACCATCAAATTCCTCCCGCATCCAATCCTTACAATCCACAACGACAGATATGGCCCAAAACAGATATGCGTCTTTTCATTCCAAACTCCTTACTCATCC
>NW_027108625.1:484517-490796 GCF_000696795.3 Halyomorpha halys | reverse complement strand
GGTGGTTCCTTCCCAAGATTTTCAAGTGTATATGAAACATACAACATATTTACTTATTTATTATTTTGTACAGTTGTAAATTATATTAAATAAATAAATAAAAAAAAAACATTTGTTTCTGGTGGATAATTGTTATTTTTTATTATAATATGGGTACATTATTTTACATGCGTTTTCCAACTTCAAATTTCTATTTGATGGGCTGGTTGAATAATAGTTTTTATCTTACTTGACTCCTATGTATAAGAAAAATAAATCCACACACACAATAAGGAACTAAACAAATTTATTATGTTTAACTATATCAACTTTGTTCTTTGATTTCACAAAAAAACCTATCTAATAATGGTCTTGGGTTTTTGTTGTAAACAGAAATTTTTGATAAAATTATGGATAAACTACAAATTCACAAAATTATTGGTTGGATCCTTTTTAATGCTCACCCTTACAATTATAACAACGAATTACGTAAAAAATGAACAGTTGGAATTCGATAGCATTGATAACAGTTATGTTACAGATGACTAGTTACGACCTCCAATAACAGGTTACAATCCGCACTACTTCAGTCGATCTTGAACTCCGTACCTTTCTCAAAGGACTATCGACCCCCAACATTCTAGGCACTCGGTCGTAAAATATGATAAATAAAAAAATAAAAAACTTTCTTAATGCAAAAATATTCATTAACATTGTAATGAGTTATTATCTTATATCAGGAGTCTTATGTAATGACTTTAAAATTGTCTACACATGCTTTCAAAAATCTATGAAATCAGATCTAAATAATCTGTTGAAGTCGATACATACTAAAATTCAGTGAACGACTGAGTGCCTAATTGATGCGCATACAGTCTAAATATACAATATACATACACATTATACAAATTATTTTCACTCTTGATCATTATTATTTCAAGTGGTTGGTTGAGTAGACAGTTATTAGTTACTCATGTAAGTAGACATCAGTTACAAAACTATTATAAATTAGATGAATGGAATATGATCCGGGTGCGGTAAAAAAAAAAAAAAAAACTCAAATAGTAAATAATTATACTATTTTATTGAGCCAACGTTTCGCCCCACGTTGCAGGGCTTCGTAAGGGCTAAAAAAGATACAAACACTATAGTTACAAAAAGAAAAAAAGAAAAAAACATAAGTGTAAAATAACAGGGGTATAAAATGAAAAGTAAGATATAATAAGAAAAATTAAAGGTTGCAAATAGTAAATGAAAAGGGTATAATAGTAACAGATAGATAAGAGAAGAAATATTAAAGAAAGTACAAATAAAGAGATGAAAAAAAAAATACAAATCAAATGATGAGACAGAATTCATCATTTGATTTGTATTTTTTTTTTAAATAGTATAATTATTTACTATTTGAGTTTTTTTTTTTACCGCACCCGGACCATATTCCATTCATCTATACACACGGTCAATCAATAATCTTCCATTATAAATTATGAATGGAATATGGTCCGGGTGCGGTCATAAAAACTCAAATAGTAAATAATTATACTATTTTTGGCTCAATAAAAATAGTATAATTATTCACTATTTGAGTTTTTTTGACCGCACCCGGACCATACTCCATTCATCTATACACACGGTATATCAATAATCTTTCAGTATTATAAATTATGTTTCGATTTCATAAATCTTAATTTGTAGTTTCAATAATTCAGTACTTAATTAGTAGTTGAAACAATTCGTTTCCCTTAAACCTTTCACCTCGGAATGGCATAGTAATGGTAACAATAAAATATAGTTGTATTATTATTGACTGGACCTCAAAATACACACAAACACACACACATATATACATATTCAATAAAACAGTCTTTGATTTTTCATTCTGTGTGTGGTTTCTGCCTCCAGTTTATTTTTTTGTTTTGTTTTAACCCTCAACCTGTTTTAAATGTATATATAAAATCGATAAATAATATGGAAATATGTTCAATAGAAGTTAAAATACATTGCAGGATTCTATTTAACGTTGGAATAAATGGATTTAATCCATCAACGACACTCCAAGAGCACATTCATCCAACGAACAATGGACCGAGCTTCAATGGATTTCCTACTGTTGACAAGAATATTTGAGAAATATTTATTTTTTCAACACCAAATATCATTTTTTTGTTTAATTTTATTTAGTAAAAAAAAAAATTATTTCATCTACTTTAAGAGTGAGTTTATTACAAATTTTTTTTTTAAATTAAAAATATTTCATTAAATTAACTCAACATTCATTATTGGTGGTAAAATTAAATATAAAAGTGTAAACATTCACTTTTATATTTAATTTTATCACTATCTTGTATTTATATAAATCCAAAGCTAAATACCTTGAGAAAACAGAAAAACCGAGAATAAGGAATATTTCTCGTAAAACAGTATATTCACTGATGATGTTTTCAATATAAAATCAAAAAAATCATTTTATATATTAATTTTCTTTAAATATAATAATTCACCTATAAGCAGCAAGTGCCGATGACTTATTATCTACATAATTATGTAAATTTCATAAAAATAATAATGACCAAACAGTATATGTCTACAATGCAGAATATATTATCTTAATATAATGTATCTAAATAAAATTAAACATTTTACAGTAATTTAAGGTACCTTGTCCTAATTTTTTATTGTTAATGACTTATTACTTATTGTGAATTTTAATAATCTCTCTATTATTTAAAAAACGTTTTAATTGATCATCATATAATACTTTATTTTACTCTTCCAGTAAATCGAAAACTTAAATCCTAAATAGTTAATGCTGTTAAGAAACCTATGCATTACAGAACACCATCGTAGTTGTACTGAAGTAAGATGGAATAAGGGTGAACCCAGCTAAAAATGACGCTTTAGTCATGTCTTTCCAAAATGGCAAAAACAGCTGCTTGCCTCGGAGATTCGTAGATGATGAACAGGGCCGGAAGATCTCCAACTCCATCGTCAACCTTGGTGTGACTCTTGAGCGTCACCTTACTTTCCCCAATCATGCCAAGGAGAGTCTCAAGATCTTATAGACTGCTCCACTTGCTCACATCACGCCAACTCTCACTGCGCCTGAAGCTTCAAATCTATAATCCGACCAACTTTGCTTCATGGCGCCCCACTTATGAGACACATCTACAAAACCACACTGAGCAGACTGCAGAGCTTCCCAGGGATCTGTCCTCCGAAATATCGTCCGAGGAAGCACTCTCCAGAGGGCCAAAAACAGTGTAATTCGAGAAGAGCTTCAACTACCCACTGTGCCAGAGTGTATAGGCCGACGACTCATTAAATTCTTTGATGGGTTGAAAGCCTGCTGCAACCCCCTGTTCCGAGAAATCGCCCCTCCGCCAAGACCTGGGATGCGACAGAGTACGGCCTCCTTGGTCGATGTCCTCGACGAGGGAAGTGCTTTGGATTCTAACGTCTAAAGTCAATTTATTCACAATTTAACCAGTGATACGGCCCCTCCCCGTTCCAATAATTCAACTGGCATAAACCACAACAACACCACCTGAGCCCTGCATATCACCTTAAAAAGCCACAAGTCAATCGAAGGAATTACAAACTACCAGATATACATATACCTACCTGTATGTATGTATTTAATTACTTATTTCGTCAGGGGGGTACGAGAAAAAAAAATTAAAAATGCATTACTGATGGATAGTGCATTGGTACAAAATTGTTAGTGAGAAATATTCAAAAGAATATACTGAAATTTTATCGGGAGATAAAAAAAGGTGAAGATGAGTGCCTTGGACATTCAAGGAACTTGGATATGCCTTTCGTACTGAATTCCCTGTAAGATTGGCATTTAAAACAATAAATAAACCATAGGGAGTTTTTAAAATTCGGTTTATGTGTAACATCGAAGCAAACAATACTCATTCAAAATTATGCTCTGTCGAGGTGCAGCAGCAAAGGCGGAACAAAAATACAATGCAATTCAGGGGAAAAAGTTATTACGAACATTGTATTTGAAGAGGCATTAAACTGAAGTGCAAATTAAAAAAAAGACTTTTAATTTATTTATTTTTTCCTGCTTACACTATATTGAGGTAAATTATACAAGGGAAACTACAGTATACAAGTAAATTGCATTTGAGCAACGAGTAGTATAATTAAACACTTGAATAATTTGTAGAACGTAGGCTGGTTCACAGTTAGGTGGTAGGGATAATCCCTAGTATTATAATTTTTTTTTATTTATTTCTTTAATGTAATTTACAACTGTACAAAATAATACAATAAGTAAATATGTTGTATGTTTCATATACACTTGAAAATCTTGGGAAGGAACCACCCATTGGTGGTACTTCAAACATTAATTTAAATTAGAAGGTCCTTGGCCATCTTCTTTTCAGACGCCTCGGAGGATTATCAGGGATTGTTAAGGATGAAAGATTAAGAATTAATGGGTTAGGATGGTTAAGGAGTTTGGAATGGAAAGACGCATATCTGTTTTCGGTCAAATCTGCAACGAATGGGATGTTAAGGTCTTTGTGAATGAGTTTATTTGTAACGTAATAAGGAGCATCAAGGATTTTACCTAGGATTTTGGTTTGTAACGATTAGATGCGGGGAGAATTTGATGGTTTGGTGGAGCCCCAGAGCTCAATTCCATATGTCCAAATTGGTCTGATTATCGTAGTGTATACTAATTTTTTGTAGTGAATGGGAAGTTTAGAGCGTTTGTCAAGTAAGTGTTGTAGCAATCGGAATCTACGAGCAGTTTCTTGTCGTTTCATTCTTGTGTGTGGATTCGAAGTAAGTCTCTTGTCAAGATGGAGTCCTAAGTATCGAATCTGTTCAACAGGCGTTAGTGGATTATAAAAAATAAAGTTAATAATGTATAAATACCATACATTTTATTCAACTTTAGTCTCAAAACAGTTTATATTTATTTTTAAGTCCGACGTTTCAGCCAATTTGGCCATCCTCAATACCAATCTATCACAAACAGCTTTTGTTATATATTTAATAATTTAATCATCATACCTTAATACAATTTTAGAACCACAATAATTTAAAAAAAAACTTTATGCAGATTATTCTCCCCAGGTCATCAATTTCTTTCCACAATTACTGTATGAGGCATTACAACATTAGGGAATCATATAATTTTGTCAATAAGCAGTTCTTAGCTTATGTTTAACTATCTATTTTGTCAATTCTTCATATTAAATTAAAAATTAAAACTTTTATTTGTAATTAATTTTCACTATTATAATTTATCACAATATTTGTTACTTTCCCCATACTAAGGTCAGGCATTTAGTTTATTTATTTCAACTATATATTGGTTAAATTTCCGATTTCTTTTATTAGTACAATTCATATCAAGGTTAATTATAATTATCAACATTATTTTTATTTCATATTATTTATGAATTAATTTTACATAAAATCTCTGCATAGTGTAGGTTCAGATTTCTTGTGTCTGTTTTAAAATCCATGATAAAATTAAATTTTTTGGACTCGAGTATTTTCCTACGAATGTATTATTTTCTTTATGTAAAATCCATAGTATTTTCAAAATCGAATGTATGCTCGTTTTTGGTTGCATGCTGCACTAGTGTTGTTTTATTGGGATTCTTATCCTTATATTTTGAATCATTACTGTATTGATATATTCTAAAGTTAATAATTTTTATGAAATCCTTAAAATATATGAGTCGAATAGATAAACAAATACACAATGAAAATAGCTACATATAGCTAAACTGAACACACTTTATACATTAACCAAATCTAGTTCCTAAAGCAGTTAAAAGGTAGTGCTTGTTCACTTCATATAATTGTTGTAATCTATTAAATGAATGAATTAATATATCACGTTTAGTCTAATAGTTAGTTTCATTTTATGAACATCAGGACCACCCAATTGCTTCGTTGTAGGTCGAATTTCAATTCCCTATCAGATGTACCAACATCGAATATAGAGGACAATCGATAAAAGCGGATAATGGAGGCAGTGTAGGTCATTAACGAAAATTAGTTGCGCGAAATAAATCGGGGTTTAACGATTATGTTATATCGGGCGGGTCATCTCCTGCATTGAGGTCCACAATATATCGATTCCATATCTCGATTAGGCGGCACAGGTCCACCCAGCACGTGACAATGGTGGCCCATTCCATCCTATCTATGTTTAATTAATTTGATCTATTAATTCTATTCAGGGTAGATCCTGGTGAAAATTGCTCGATGGAAATCTTCCTTCCAATAAGAGACTAAGATTGAAGTCCGGAAAATAAAAATAAGATA
>NW_027108625.1:463387-484397 GCF_000696795.3 Halyomorpha halys | reverse complement strand
TTATTACTTTAATGAAAACTAGTTATAATTACTAGTCAAAACTGATGAGTCTGCCAAGTATAGGTAGGGGAATTAAAAAATGATGGCTGTTTCAAAACCTTAAAAAAACATTAATTTTTCATTCAGAGCTCAGATATCTTAAAAACTAACAACACTAGAAAATCTAAGAGAACATTATTTAAAGAAGAGTAAATGTGCTGAAATATTAGCCCTAAAAGAGTTATTTACGTTCAATAGTTCAATCAAGAAAAGCAAAATTTCTTAAAAATCTACTGAAAGATAGTAGTTAATTTATTTTGAAAAATCTATATCTCAGGAACTATGTCTATTAGCACTCAAATTAAAGATAGTTTAATGGACAAAGAAGCTTATGACCATTACCTTCGTAGGAATAGTAGTTTTCATGAAATTTGCTAAAATAAATTGATTGTTCGGACAATAAGTTTGATTTATGAAAACCTTCATTTCAGAAACCATTGGGCGTATAGAAGTCTACCAGCGCTCAAATTAAAGCTAGTTAAATTTACTACAAAATAGTTAATTATGTTTATCTTTATAGGAGTAGTCGTTTTTATGATATTTGGCAAAATAAACTTACAAAATGTTAATTTCTAGTTGTTCGTATAAAATGTGGGATTTTTGAAGAAATATATCTCTAGATCCATAAGACGTACATATGTCTGCCAACACTCAAAATAAAGGAAATTTAACTAACTATAAAGAAGTTTATGACACGTATCTTCGTAGGGATAGTAGTTTTTATGATATTCACATATGAATATAAATTTGGCAAATGAAAATTTGTCCGAACAACTATTAATCAATTTATTTTAGCAAATTTCATGTAAACTATTATTCCTACAAAGATAAACATCATAAACAACTTTATAGTTCATTAAACTAGCTTTCATTTGAGTCGTAATAGACATCTGTACGTCAAATGTTTTTTGAGATATACATTTTTTCAAAATAAATTGACTAACTACTGATCTTTCAGTACGTCCCACACAACATTTTTCTGAAACGTTACTTTTTAAAAAGCTATATCTCAAAAAATATATAACGTATTAAGATAATAGCTCTATTAGGGCTCATATTTTAGAAAATTTACTATTATTTAAATGACGTTCTCTTAGGTTTTCTTGTGTTTTATGATATAGAGCTCCTAATGAAATTTCTTTTTTTTATCTCTTTGAAACAGCCGCCATTTTTATTCCTCCTACCTATATTTGGCAGACTCATCAATTTTGGCTAGTAATTGTACATGGTTTCCATTAATGTAATCAAACATTGGGGTGAGATAACTGCCTTTTTCACCTCTTGGGCTTTTGTACTATTAGGAACAAAGAAATTAGTAACAGTGTGGAACACATAGAAAAAGAAGGATGGGAGTTCGGTAAGCTTACTATACTGTAATAACTTACTAACTTCTGTATTACAAAAGACAATTAACTATACTTATAAGTAAGGCCCTTTTTTTATTAATAATATAATTGAAAAAAAATTATATTAATTTTTTTTTATTGTAGTATAAAATTATATAAAAAGGTCAAATCCCATAATGTTTAGAATTTTGTGTACTTTACCTTTTCTGAAAAATGGTGAAGTACAGTGACATTCAAGCTAATGTGCGAGCACACACGTTGGGTATGGCCCAGCTAAGCATCCGCAATTGCTGATGGACTACAATCTATTACACTTTCACTAAATGTTCTTTTAAACATTATAAAACAAAAAAATATTAATTATTAATTAACATACCTTAAAATATAATTTTATAGCCACATATTAACTTTTAAAATTTACAGGCTATTCTGCCCAGTTCTGATATAGTTTCCTAAAAATCGACCTATGAAACAACACATCAATAAGGAGAACATGTTTATTTATTAGTTCATTTGTCTTATATAATGTTTAATTATCTATTTTGTCATTTATTTCATTTAAATAAAAAATCTTCTAATTACAGATTGTCTTATCACTATGAGTATTATCAACAACTAAATTATTTTAATTTCCTCACAATCAGGTCAGGATTATAATTAATTTATTACAACTTACATTTTGTGCTAATTTTTCATGTCTTTTATTGTTAAAAATCCGAACTCAATTACAAATAATGAACTAAAATTCAACCATATAAATTAGGAATTAATTTTACTTAAAATACTCAATTTGTGGAATTTGTTCTTTTTAAAGAAGAGGATGATGTAGTTAAAATGAAACTTGACCGATTCGAATGTTGTTAATTTTAAATCGTGGAAAATTCCAAATTTTATGTCGTTACTTGATTTTATATTTCGGACAAAATAAATTAAATATTGTTTGTAAATCGACTTTTATTTCAATAAATGGAAGTGAAATATTGTTTTTTCGAGAAAGCAACAAATATATGTGTAAATGTATATTATATCCTGCATTATTTTATCACCAACTAATATATCAAGTTGAAAGAAAAAAATGTTATAAATGTCAACAGGTTTACTCATGACTGAACGTTGTGTTATGATTCAGTGGTCAACCACTCCCCTTTATGTAAAGGCCGAGAATTGGTAAAAATAAAAATGTTTGAAGAATTTTATAGATCCTATAAGGGAATAATTTAAAAATAAAAGAAATAAAAAAAATATTGTTTAAATGAAAAAATTAAGTCTAGGTTGTATGACTTTAAAGGTTTATATTCATAGAAATGATTGAAATGAAAAAAAAAACTGGGATATTCAAGGGCGTACACAGGATAAGTACTAAGGTTGGGGGGGGCAAGCCCCAGTAATCTGGTTTTGATATTCCAGATCGGAAAAGGCGAATAAAACCAAAATTTTAAGAATTACAATTAGTATTTGATTTAAACAAAAAAATATTTTTATTAAATTAACAATTTTTTCAGTTTTAGAAGAGAGCAATTTGTACCCCAATATACACATTTTTTTTAGAAGTACTGGAATCGATATGGTTTATCCATAAACTATAATATATAAGTAATAAACTATCTAATGAGATGAAGTAAAAATTTCTCTGAATAACTTTCTTTAATTTACCTGAATGTCATTGACTTATCATCAAGCACACTACAATTCATAGTAACGAATTTTAACTTAAACAAAAGAAGATGGCCTGGAGACCTTCTAATGTGGAAATATTATTAGAGTACATAGGTAGTTGAGCTTTACGGCTCCATTAAACCTTCGAATTCTCCTCGTATCCATTCGTTACAATCCAAAATCCTCAATGCTCCCTACTTTGTCCCAAATAAAATCATCCATAAAAACCTTAATTTTCCATATATAACCGATCTAGCCCGAACCATATATCAATCCTTCCATTATAAACTCCCTAATCATCAAAACCTTCTCGTTTCTAACCTTGGTACTTCTTCTAGTCCTGACAATCCTCCGAGGCGCCTGAAAAGAAGATGGCCTCGAGACATTCTAATGTAGAAATATTATTAGAGTACTACCAATGGGTAGTTTCTCACTATGCTTGTATCATATAATTGTGGTCTTACATAAAAATATGAAATTTACTTGATGTATTTTTATGTAAATACAGTTTTACATATCATTAAATATATATAAAAAAATTAGACATACCATATACAATAATTCATCAACTTAAATACAATTAAAACAACTAGCTTATCATCACTAATTTCTATAATTTTTCTTTTATTAACGACTGCATACCTCTATTCATTACAAAGATAAAAATTCCTATTAAGTTCTTAATGACTGTACAACATTCCTTAATTCACCTCATTTGATAATTACACAAATCTCCTATTCAAATGAACCTAAATTAATTAATAATAAAATGTTTATATGTACTAAAATATATTAAGTACTAAAAAACATAAATATTCACTAAATAATTTTAAATATTTATTTTATTTAGTAAATTTTATCATAATTCATCGATACATTTAAAAATCAAAATATAGTTGTAATAAAATAATTGATTTTAACTAGTCTTGTCAAAATAAATTATCTCTTTTTTTTACAAATAGTCCTATAATTATCTAAATTAATATTTAATTACTAAACACAGATTATGTAACTTTTCTGTTTTGCATTATAAACTCATATACTATCCTTAAAACGATTACGAACTCTGAGCAAGACACAAAATAAAAAACATTAAGGACAGGAGCATATGGTGACTGAGTTGTCGAAACAATTTGTGGAGCATTTTTTGTCCCGAATCTCTGCCGCTCTGTTTTTGTTCGTTTAGAGTCAGCTGTTGTCGCAGTTCACAGTCTGTTGTTGAAAAAAAAAATGACAGGCAACTTTACCGAGTTCGGGTTTTGATATATCTGATCTGATATTAATGTTGTATCAGTTCGAATAAATAACATTAATTTTATTTCAGTCTCAATAAATCAGGGAAAGCAATATATTAATTTATAAAACGATTTATAAATATTTATCACTTCCTTTTATACCACACGTATTATGGATTGTTATTTTTACATATTAAATAAATTAGTTTATTTTTAAGGTTGCAACATAGTCATCAACATAGCCAAAGCATTTATTTATCAATCTTTTTTATTATTAAATTTTGGCCTTCTAAAGATTAATTATCAAACCTATAAATTAAATATATATAAATATTAACACGAAAAAAATGGATTTTAAATGTTATATACATGTAAAACTGTCTCATGTATCTAAAAGGCCCAATGTCAATTTAAAAAAAAAAAAAGACATGAGTCGTCAATTTAGTAAATCTTCATAATATAACCTGAATTAATCTTTATCTCTCATAAATATAACATTTTTTTTTGTATTTGAAACTGAATTAAAGACTTGCTAAATTGAAAACGTTTATTAAAAAAAAATTGAATTAACAAAAATATATATGACTTATTTTTAAAATTTATTTATTGACATTTACAACTGTAGATAAATACATCAAGTAAATTTGAGGAAATCATAATGGTATGGTAAAAGCATGTAAAGAAACTACCCAATGGTAGCACTCTAAAAACATTTTTACAATATAAGATCTCGAGGCCATCTTCTTTTCAGACGCCTGGAGGATTGTCCGGAATAAAAGAGGAAGCAAGATTAGAAACTAATGGGTTTGAGTGGTTAGGGAGTTTATGATGGAAGAATTGATATCTGGTTCGGACTAGATCGGTTACAAATGGAACATTAAGGTTTTGTGAAAGATTTTATTTGTGACAAAGTAGGGAGCATTTAAGATTTTACGAAGGATTTTGGATTGTAATGAGTGGATACGAGAGGAATTCGAAGGTTTAGTGGAGCCCCAAAGCTCAACTCCGTGTGTCCAGATAGGCCTTATAATTGTCATGTAAATCAGTCTTTTGTAATGAATTGGAAGTTTGGACCGTTTGTCTAGTAGGTCCTATAATAGTCGAAATCGACGTGCAGTTTCCTGTCTTTTCAGTCTTGTGTGAGGATTCCAGGCTAGTCGTTTGTCCAGATGTAGTCCAAGGTAGCGGATTTGTTCAATAGAGGTAAGGGCAACATTATTGAAGTATACTGTAGGGCAGTCAGTAGGTTTACGACGTAGGGTAAAGGTAATTTGATAATTATTACAATTGTAATTGTTAAAGAACGAAGCCACAAAAATAATTTAAAGCAATATAAAAGTGCACACACTGACATGTATGGAAAATTTCTTTTGGAAAATGGAGAATTTCTTATGGAAAATTATTATCTCAAACGACGATGTCATCTTAAATGTTTCACAAACTTTGCCAAGAAATGCCCAAAAACTGTATAGAATTCTTTGTTATCTTTGGTTATTTACTTATTCAGGACGCTTCGGATAAACAAAGACAAAGATATAACATCCTTTTAAATTAGATTCCTTGAAGAATGATGCCAAAATTGGGAGATTAAAATTAATTCCAATAAATCCCACCAAATCACATTTACCCTTCGTCGTAAACCCATGACCTCTTTCCTCACAGTATCCTTTAATAATACCCCACTTCTTCCTGTCGAACAGATCCGTTACTAAGGACTACATCTGGACAAATGACTGACATGGAATCCTCATAAAGACTGAAAAGACAGGAAACTGCTCGTCGATTTTGGCTATTACAACATTTACTCGACAAACAGTCTAAATTACCAATCCATTACAAAGACTGATCTACATGACTATTATAAGGCCTATCTGGACTTACGGAGTTGAGCTTTGGGGCTCTACTAAACCATCAAATTCCTTCCGAATCCAATCCTTACAGTCCAAAATCCTTAATGCTCCTTAGTTTGTCACAAATCAAGTCATCCATCATGAACTCAATGTCTCATATGTTGCCGATTTGGCCAAAACCAGGTACCATTCCTACCATGATAAACTTCCCAAGCACCCAAATCCACTTGTTTCTAACCTGGCTTCTCCTTCATTACTTAATAATCCTCCTAGTCGTCTGAAAAGAATATGGTCTCGAGATCTTCTCCTCTAGAAATGTTATTGGAGTTCTATCAATGGGTTCTCCAAATGTTCGTATCATGTCTATGTGTCACCTACAGCAAATTTACTTGCTTGTTGTATATATTTTTATACAGTAGTAAATAACAATTAATAAATTATTAAAAAATTAGATTCCATTTGAGAATCCTCCTTTTAATATACTCCTTTCCAGTATGAATTTCAAAGTAAGGTGAACAAAATTAGAAGAGATAGCAAAGTAGACTTCGCTTAAAAAAAATAATGGCTTCATTCAATGAAACTAAGACCTAAAAATCTAATTTACAAATTCTTAAGAACTCGAGGATTTGAAGTGAATATGTCAATCGAGTCCAAAATATCCTGTGTATTAATACTAATCACCTAATTAATATTAGTGTTGTGAGTCTGAGGTACATTCAACCTATATTAAATAAGTAAATCCTTTCGCATCCTTCCAAGAACACTTTTATAGTAAGTACCGAACCTAAGATCTTTGATGAAATGTTGTGGTACAATTTTCCTTTTTTCTTTTACCCTCTTACTGCAATCCTAGGCCTGTCACTGATTGCCTAAATGCCATAACATTAAAGACCAAGGACTAGAATCTGCGGTAATAACTGCGCCCTGTAATGCCTTACATAAGCATTGCCGAGTGCTGAGGATGTGCCCCTGAGGTACAAGAGACCGCTAGAGCGGCATTCCTCCGCGGTACTGTAGATCGAACAATTAGTCATGCGCGTGTCCGAGCTGATTGCGTTTGTGCCCATCAACTGGAGCGGTTCTTCTGGACGGGCCAAACTCATCGCCATAATCTACGAGAAAAAAAGGGTCTATAGAAAACAATATTTTTACACAAGTACTTATATCTTATATTTAAATTTGTACCATTAAATTTTGAATTGTATTTTATCTATCTTACTTGAAGTTATCTGAATGAAAAACTTAGACTCTCTTAAATGACAGTAGAGAAAAAGTCAAGGTTTCGGAAATTCAGGTACCATGAAGTCTTGACTACATCAAATTGACTCTTGAAGTCTACATGGAGAGGCTTAAAATTATTTTCTATTAAATGTAACACGTAAGCCCATTTCTCGCCGTTCTGAAGTGAGAAATATGTTTTGTTTTTTATCTTCGTCTTTAGCTCCTAAATTTCCTATTCTGACCAAAACTTTATGATAAAACAAATTGACAGCATCAAATAAGTTCTATAACTTATTAATTCAAAAATAATAAGTCGTAAAGCAAAAAAAAAGAAAGAAATTGTTTTTAAAGTACTTTGTATAAGTCTGAACTTTAACAGAAATAAATTTCTGGCGGTCCATTTTGAGTCACTAAGTAGTTAATTTGTGAAGATGAAAAAATAAAATTTTAGACCTTTCTTCTGGTTATTGGACAACAAATTTAAGAACATTAAGCTAGGCATCGAATGAGTATTACAAAATAATAATTCGGTTAACTGTTTACAAAACTCTAAGAGCACATTTTTTAAAAACTTTTCCAGTTAGTATTTTATTATAACACTATCAAAATTCACGATATAATTATAGAAATGCAATAGGATTCTTTCAGAGGCTTATGATGCTGCACATACAGGTACAAGTACAGAAACTATTAGGGTGAGAAACAGAATGCACTCCAGCTGCACTGCGATGCATTACCGTGGTTAGTACTGCAGTAGCGTCACATCTATCAATGCTAAGTACCTATATTTTTTCTACTGTACTTCTCCGTTTTGTAAATTAATGGCTATTATCATATCTGACCTCATGTAATACTATTTTTATGCTATAAGTAAAAATAATCTTGCAAGACTTAATAACTATTAACAATTAATATTATCAAGTATTTAATTGTTAGAGCTCAAAAACTATAGTTGATTTCAAAAATAAAAGTATACCTGACCGAAGAGGATTTTTTTAATTAGGAATTTTCTGTTCTTGTTTTTTATAATTATATTCTATATAACTGATCAAATAATGATGAGAAGATAGTTGACTGTGGATAATATATATATAAGGTTGGAGGAAGGGGGAGGTCAAATATAACAGAACTAAGTTGAAATAACTTATTTAATAGTGCCAACGTTTCGGTTAGAATTTCTAGCCTTCATCAGGTCTAAGAACAAAGAACAAGATAACAACTAATAATACAAAAAATTTACAATTTCTAAATATTTTTCTCCTTCTCTCTCTCTCATAAATACTGAACTCCAGAAAAATCTTTTTTTTTTTATTTTTTAATTATTTAATTATTGTAATTTACAACTGTACAAAATAATACAATAGCTAAATATGTAGTATGTTTCATATACACTTGAAAATCTTAGGAAGGAACCACCCACTGGTGGTACTTCAAACATTAATTTAAACTAGAAGGTCTCGTGGCCATCTTCTTTTCAGACGCCTGGGAGGAAAATCAGGGATTGTTAAGGATGAAAGATTAATGAATTAATGGGTTAGGATGGTTAAGGAGTTTGGAATAAAAAGACGCATATCTGGTTTGGGTCAAATCTGCAACGAATGGGATGTTAAGGCCTTTATGAATGAGTTTATTTGTGACGTAATAAGGAGCATCAAGGATTTTACGTAGGATTTTGGATTGTAACAATTGGATGCAGGAAGAATTTGATGGTTTGGTGGAGCCCCAGAGCTCAATTCCATATGTCCAAATTGGTCTGATTATTGTAGTGTATACTAATTTTTTGTAGTGAATGGGAAGTTTACAGCGTTTGTCAAGTAAGTGTTGTAGCAATGGGAATTTACGAGCAGTTTCTTGTCGTTTCAGTCTTGTGTGTGGTTTCCAAGTAAGTCTCTTGTCAAGATGGAGTCCTAAATATCGAATCTGTTCAACAGGCGTTAGTGGTGTATCTAGAAAGGATACTGTAGAACAGGAGGGCAGAGGTTTACGAGGGAGAATAAACGTGATCTGGTGGGATTTATTTTGATTCTCCAGTTTTTACACCATCCAGAAAAATCTAAAATTAAAATTAAGTTCATACAATACAAGGATAAAACCAGCTCTAATATCTAATGATACCTGGATTCTAACAAGTACTCTAGAAAGCATAATCAAGAGGTTTAAACGGAAAGTCCTTTATTTAATTACAGGAGCGATCAGGGATCAAAGCCTTAACATGAAGGAGAATAACTAACAGTGAACTACTTGCAGAGACTATTCATTCAACATCTCACGATACGATGGCAAAAAGGTAAGTATGGGAGGGACATGTGCCTCGAAGCAATCCATCAGGACGCATTTTTACAACAATGAATGCCAGTATATTTGGCAATAGATGCGGAAGAGTTCCATGCAGTGAACTGGAAAGCAGTAACCCAAGAGAGATAGGCGTGGAGAAGGCTGTTTTGAACGATCTACAAGGTACATAAAATAAAGTTTTATCATTATGTGATTCCCGAATAAACAATTGCAATGTATGCACTTATTTCAGGAAAACTATAATAAATTTATGTGCTCCCACGATTATAAGCAATGAATATGACTATAATTTTTTTAAAACCCTCTCATTTAGACCTATGTAATAATCTGTAATGTTTATTACATTGCATTGAATGATTTTGAATATTATCGCCTAGAAATGTTATCAAGGATTAGTTGGTTTGGAGAGGTGAAACTAAGGGCACTGAAACTTACTGTAGTAGTTGGGTGCCTTTCAGTACTCGCCTTGGCTCCTTGCAAGCACATTCCGTCCCATGCATCAATGCTTGTTAACCTACAGATATCTATACCATAATAATAATAAACGTTCGAAGGTTCGATACTAATACCACCAATTGATTTCCACTTACATCCATCCAGCGAAGCCCCACCAATCCCATATTTACTAAATAAGTCTAAACGCAATCCTCCCATCTACATTTTCAAAAACCCATCTACGTTCCCATTCCGTTCGTTCTGAAGTCCTATGACCTTACACGCCCATCCTATTCGCCGGAATATATTTACCGGGTGCAGTTCCCTGAATTCAGGGTTGAGTAGCCTTCTACATTCTCCCGATAACTCATCTTTTTTTGGGTCGAATATTTTACATAATACTTTATTTTCAAATAACTTAAGACGCTGATCTTTTCTTAAAAGGCCACAAGGATTCATAAAGAACAGTGGCAAGGATAATAGTATTGTGAATTATCTATAACATAGATATAGTAAATTCATTGTTTTGAATTTTATTTGAAATCATACAGATAAGATTATTTTTTTTTGTATTTATTTATTGCAATTTACAACTGTATTTACATAAAAACACAGTAAATTTGATGTAAAATAAAAGTGGAGTGATACTGGCATGTAGAGAAACTACCCTTTGGTAGTATTAGAATTCTAATCATACATCTGCAGTAGAAAGTCTTGAGGCCAACTTCTTTTCAAGCACCTCGGAGTATTGTGAGGACTAGAAGAAGAAGCAAGGTTAGAAACGAGAGGGTTTTGGTGATTATGGAGTTTATAATGGAAGGATTGATATATAGTTCTGAGAAGATGGGGTCTTTATGGATGATTTTATTAGTGAAAAAGTAAAGAGCATTGAGGATTTTAGATTGTAACGATTGGATGAGAGGGGAATGAGAAGGTTTAATGGAGCCCTAAAGCTCAACTTCGTATGTCTGGGCCTTTATTAGGCCTTTATAGATCGGCATATTATAGACAATTATATTTTTTTATTATTTTATTTTTATACCTGGGCCTTACATGGTTAATATAACTTATATTATATATATTTTTTTAACTGTTGATTATGAGGGGGTATAGTCATACAAATGACACCCCTAACTATATACAATGTTCTTGTTAAAAGAAAAAATAATAATAATAAAATAAATAGATAAGAATAATGCTTCTTAATAAAAGATGAAAGTAAAATTAATAACAAAAAATAATGATATTGGTACACTTAAATAAAACAAACAATTGTCTTCTAATAGTAAAAAGAAACAAGTTAATTTGAAAAAGGGAAGAGAGAAAAAAAAATAATATTAATGATGAATAATAATAATATGTAAATAGAGGTAGTGTGACTGTGAATTAATTTTATATTTATTAAAAATTTATAAAGGAATGTCCTGCAGCAGTCTGGGCTTCAGTCTTCGGGTTGAGGTTGGGTTTCACAGGTTGTAGGTCACTGCTCCTTTAACTGTGGGCAACTGGGAGTAGAACTTCATGAACCGTTTTTTGATATAATCCTCTATTGACTCCACTTGTAATTTGTGATGCAATTGGCTATTTCTTATGACGCGATTCTTAGGACTTTATTTTGAAAAGATTGTAGTTTTTTTTCTTTTCGTGAAGGATGCCGCTCCCCAGACTTCACAGCCGTATATCAGCACTGGCCTGAGGATTGTTTTAAATATATGAACAGTTGTTTTTGGTTTTAGTTTGGAATTTCTGTTTAGGATAGGATATAGCATATAGACAATTATAGATAGGCCTTATAATTGTCATGTAAATCTTGTAATGAATTGGAGGTTTAGACCGATTTTCTAATTAGTGCTGTAACAGTCGAAATCGACGAGCAGTTTCCTGTCTTTTCATTCTTGTGTGAGGATTCCAAGTTAATCGTTTGTCCAGATGTAGTCTCTCTGTTCTACAGGGATAAGGGCAACATTATTAAAGTATACTACAGGGCAGTCAATAGGTTTATGACGTAGGGTAAAGGCGATTTGTTGGGACTTATTTTGATCCTCCAATTACGGCACATTAGGGTTGCAATATGGTATTGGAGAAGGTAACAATTTTAAGTTTTAATATTCATAGACGATAACCTAATATTCAGTAACAACTCACCATTTGTTTATGAAGCTATTCAAGAAGGTATCATCCTTTATGGTTATTTCAATAGTTGGTGATTTATTTTATTTGTTTACAAAACTGTTCTTAATGGAATTATTAATATTTCTGTGTATCTATTAATTGCTGTCTCGAACAGTTTAAGTCCTTTTCTTATTAGTTTAGCCAAGAGGTAAACCAGTAAAGATAATGGACCAATTTCGGGTGAATCAAATGAGATCGCTAGTGATCGAGAGTGACTTGGTGTGGATGTGGGTCGAGCGATGTGGCGCTTTAATATTTGATTGGAGAAATCGCAGGCAATCACTCCAACTAATAATACACTTTATCTTTCTAATGGCTCTTCATAGCCATTTATTAGGATATATATTGTATATTTGCCTTAATAAAGTCACCTTTCTGATCGCTCCCGATAATGGTTTACTACAGAGATGAGGCAACATTGCTATAACTGAAGTAATATATAATTATATTTTATTAGATTATCAATTCTAGAATGTACAGTAAAAATGTTCTGAATTACTGAAGTATCCCAGCTAGAGAGGGAAGGACGTGATTAATCAAGTTGGTTCGTCACATAAAATTAACCCAAGCCTGAATCGAACCTGCGCACAGTGGAACGAAACGGCCTTTTTCATGGGCAGGATTAAAACTTTTTTTTTAGTATAAATCAGACAACACTAAAACGTTACATTATCATTTGATCTAACTTAATTTTTACCATCACAAATTGATATTTTTTTTTGTTTGCGAAAAGTAATATATATAATTTTGATTTCATGCTTATACACGAAATTTAGTTGAACACCTTCGCACAACAATTTTTTTAATATCTTCCTGAGATTTTAAAAATCTTAATTAAGGTTTTCTCCTTTCTATTGATAAAAAAAAAATTATTCCTGTAATTCATTATATATAAACTACCGCTGCCGAAAGTTTAATTTTTATAATGATTCTACTAAAAAAGCTAGTAAGAAATATATTTTATGCATTATTTTAATGGAAATCAGTAAAATAACTAATTATTTGTAAATTACATTCACCTAGTCAGACGAAAATAATGAATATGACCAATTAAAAAAAAAAGATATATAATAGAATTTACAAAAAAATTGAATTATAATAGCTATAGGTTTATTATACAGAAAATTATGTATGTTATTGAGTTATTTATACTAAATAACATTAAGGTTTTTATATTAATATATATTTAGCAATTATATTCTATTTATGTATATTTATCTATAGATAAGGGTTGACAATTATAATAGGTTCTCTTTATAATATAAAATATCAAACTTCGAGACTATATTTAAAAGTTAAAATTCTGGTAAAAAAAAAAAAAAATAGATGGATTGATTACACAAAACATTTCACATATACCATAGTTATTAGTTTTAATTAAAATTTTAAATTGAAAATAAATAAATCTGAAAATAGTTATTATAAATAAAATTACTTATGAATTGATTATATTAAACTTTTAATACCATAGTAATATTTGATAAATTTGCAAATAAAAATATTACTTTAATTTTGAAGAATATATTACTTTGTTTTTTCAGGCAATATATGAACAATTTAATAATAAAAAAGTGTATCGTATAGTATTTTCATGATTTCCAATTCTTTAATTGTAAAATAATTCTACATTATATCTTATAATTATCTGTTTTTTTTAGTTACTATAAAATACTACGACAGACCCCCTGTTCTGATACTCTGGACCTAGCCCCGATTTACATATAATACGTGTACAACTGCACATTTAATTGTACTAATCGTAGCTAAAATTGTATATTTGTAATTTACATGTATTCTGTAGTTCATATTGTATTATTTTTTTCAATATCGAGTAAAAAATATTAATATATATTTTTATATACTTTTCTAACTGTACACCCTTTAAATTTCCAATTCACTGAGAGATTAAAATAAAATATTATATGGTGATCTCTAAATTTTTTTATATATAATAGAGAGATAAGAATTTAAATGTGTGCATAATGCAGTTTTGGCTATTTTTTCTTAATTTTATTTTAATGAATTTATTACAATTTTATTTCATAAATTACATACAGACACATTGGTATTGGATAAATATCCACCATAATAGTATAATAAAAACTAAATTGTGAAGTAAACAACTATAATTTACAAGAGGAATAAATATTCTTTAAATAATTAAGGGAATAACTTCTATGAAAACGAAAAATAATCTTAAGTAAAAACTAGACCGGAGATAATTTCTATCCTTGTCAACTTATGACTCAATATAGAAATATGCAGATATTTTTTTTATATAAGGCGTTGAAAAACCACTAAAAGCTTTCGACCTTAGCTTAAAATACACGAAATAAACTTTATAAACAGGGGTAGGATACATAAACAGATTTTCTCAGCTTAAATTCAAAGTTTGAGCGAATTCTGAATGATGATAGAAGCGGTAGGGTTGATGCTGAGTGGCGGGTAGTTGAACACATTAGGGCCTTTTAGCAATTTAAATTTCCATAAGCTGTTCCTCCGGAGCCCCCTCCTTCCATAACAGAATTTAAATTATTTCTCAGTAGCGAAGACCCAACATCAAAATGTAAGGTGTAATTACCTAATCTTTGTGCTTGATGAATCTCCACTCAGAATATATAGGCAACAAACCATGAAACGTATAACTTCATTACATATCATCGTCACCACGTTTGAGTTAAAAATATAGAAATCCAGCATAAATATAGCTACAACGAGATATGTCATATGAAATATTTTGTAGTTTGAACTACTAGTTGTTAACTTGCTATTTACAACTGTACATTTATTAATATTTATTAAATATGATCTCAGTTAAATTGGAGTGTTACATGCGTGTAGAGAAACTACTCATTGGTAGCACTCTAATGGCGTTTTACATCAGCAGGTCTCGTGGCCTTCTTCTTTTCAAGCACCTCGGAGTCATGAATGAAGAGAATAATCAGGAATGGAAGAGGAAGCAAGGTTAAAAACTAGTGGGTTTGGGTGGCTAGGTAGTGATATCTGGTTCGGCCTAGATCGGTTACATGTGGAACATTAAGGTCTTTATGTATGATTTTATTAGTGACAAAGTATGCAGCATTGATGATTTTACGAAGGATTTTGGATTGCAATGATTGAATACGAGAGGAATTCGAAGGTTTAGTGGAGCCCCAAAGCTCAACTCCGTAAGTACAGATTGGCCACATTACAGTCATGTAGATCAGTCTTTTGTAATGTGTTGGAAGTTTAGACCGTTTGTCCAGTAAGTGCTGTAAAATTCGAAATCGACGAGCAGTTTCCTGTCTTTTCAGTCTTGTGTTAGGATTCCAGGTTAGTCGTTTGTCCAGATGTAGTCCAAGGTAGCGGATTTGTTCGACAGGGGTAAGATCAACATTATTAAAGGAGACTGTAGGGCAGTCGGTAGGTTTACGCCGAAGGGTAAAGGTGATTTGATGGGATTTGTTGGAATTTATCTTAATCCTCCAATTACGACACCAATCTTCGAGGGCTGTGATATGGGATTGGAGATTTTGGGATACAATTAATGGGTTATTATTAACAGCGAGAACACATGTGTCATCGGCATATGTGGTGAGGATAGTGTTAGGATTTGTTGGAATGTCAGCTGTATAGACGGTGTAGAGGATGGGACCAAGGATACTACCTTGTGGAACACCAGCGGACTGAGAATAGAGGGATGAATAGGATGATTTGATGGGATCCCTATAAACTTAAATCTAGGGTTCATGGAAGTAAAAGTCCCTATTTTTGGACACTTTTCGAAGTAATCTTCGATTTTAACTGAGGTTTAACGACCATATCAGATGACCGAACTCGCGGTACTCATTGTCATGAACTTGTGTGGACGCGATCCAGCTCCGACAATATTGTTTGCATCTTCTACCAGACCATTCGACCAGTTCAGTTTTGGTTTCCCTCTCCTCCTTGTTCCATGAATTAGGCTTTGTTAGCAGATTTTTTGCTATTTATCTATCCGCGCTCAAGGGGGACTTCTTCACTTCTGCCAAAATCAGGCTCTCTAATGTCGCGGAGTATTATTCTTTCGAAGATTAGAAGCTCTCTACCGGTAGTCATATTTCTTTAGAAATGACTCTCCATCTAATTTCAACATCGGGATCATATTCTGGGTGATTATGGTATCAAGGAAAATTTCTAGAACCTCTTCGAAGTTATGAGATCCAGTAATTATTGTCTCCCCTGGCTTAGAAACCTCTGTAACCACATTCTTAGAGCGTATAGAGTATGATGCTCTGAATATCTGTTGTTATCCAATTAGTGCGCGTAGTTAAAATATTATAAGCTCATGATGTATTTGAAACATAAGTAACCCAGCATAATATCAATGAAACACCAATCCTGAACTTGTATGGAATATTGTTATATTAACCATTCATCAGTCGCTAGTTCAATTTTTCTTATTAAGTGCTTTTGAACGTACTTTTTAAAATATAAAATTTTGATTTAGATTAGGTTTATTTAAGAATAACAAAAAAAAAAAATATTTTGATACAAGAGCAAACTAGTTTTAAAAATTAAAAAAAAAAAAACAAGCATAATTATAAAATAGTAATAACCATAATGTAATATTTTAAGACAAACAAAGTTATAAAAAAGAATAAAAATACATATATATCATATTATAAGAACATAACACTAATCTTTAAAAAAAATGCTATGTCTAAAGAAATATCATGCACACTTGGTGCAAGTGAACACCGTATGACTGGGACATATCGTTCTTTTATACTAGTGGCAATTATTTTTTTGTTTAAAATGCATATACGGAAAACTTTTTTTTTGTTGGACTAGTCACTTGGCGAACGTGAAAAAAATCCTCACAACTTGAATATTTTTATAGCAGCCTCAGTCGCGCGTGAGATAGTGTCTCATGAGAATAGAATATTGTCAGGGAAAGAGGGTTGGACGATTACGCAGAGCTGCTAGAGTGGTGGAAAGGACGAGGTATAGAAGGAAGAGACTGTGAAATACTGAAAGAAGTTCTCACGTTGGGACCGATGACGCGTTAACGTTTCACAGACTTCCACTAAGAAAATTTTATCTATATGTTTCAAAAATACTACCACAGTCGAATGTCTCTAAATAAATAATAACTCTTAAATCTTTGAATATTTTAAATCTTCTTAAATAGTAATATTATAGTATAAGATGGCCCGTGTCCGAGGAGATGAAGGTCAGAGCAGCAGGACAAGAAGCGCAGCCCTTCTCGCCCTTAATGATGGGTTGTATTCTCGCTCACTAACCTGTACTTAGCTCTCTACTCACCACATTCTGGCCATTCGGACAAAGCCGAGAGAGCTCAGTCTGTTTATTTAGGCTGCCTTTGTTATAGTTGTTATAAATATATATGCAGGATGTTTGAGTCTTGATACACATCCTTTTTTTTTCCTTTTTTCAGGTTATGGGAATTTTCGAAGTCGAATTCAAAGGAACTCTTTGGTCTTTACATTCAAATCCTTATCATGATGCCTCAACAAACAAAAAAAATCACTCAATTATGTTTACAAATTTTTATTGGAAATCGAATTCTCAAATGATTTTTCGCAATATTCACTCAAATCACCAAAAACCGTAAGAAATAGTTTGAAGTTTTTGGTTACCTGTTAAAGAGGCATCAGTTTTGAAATGGACACTCAGTTAAAATCGTTTTAAAATTATATATAATAAGGAAATTCATTGAAAATCATTTCCACTGGAAATTCCAGATTTTATTGCACTGAAGAAAATCTGGAAGAGATTAAAAAATCTCCATTATCAAAATTAACTTCATTTACTATGACAGTATGACTTACTAAGTTTCATATCGATATTTTCAAGACTCTCGAAGACTATCGATCGAGTTTTGAGTCTAACAGCTAGTATCGATAGCCCTTTATTGATCAAATACTCCTTTGAATGTAGATAATAACTTTATTAGTTAAAGGAAATTACCTGTACAAATATACAGTAAATCATTACTAAGCTTCATACGATACTTTAAGAGTTTGCCACACAGTGAAATATTAAAGGAACAAACATATTACAAAAAAAAAAAAAATAATAAAATAAAAACCTTAGAGTTACCTTCGACCAACACATCTCCTGGAATAATCACATTTCCCAAATTACACGTAAATCCATAACTGTACTCAAACAATTCCTGAGATTCCGTAATTCCATTCCTCAGAACACCCGTCAGCTCCAAGTATCCTCTCTCGTCTTCCCCCCACTTCGACTACGGTTCCTTGGTGTATGGAGGGCTACCTGCAGGACTAGAGTTGAAACTGAAGAGACTCATGGACTGCTTTGTAAGATTTATCTTTGGGTTCCCAAAGCATTCTCAAGTCTCCCGCTGGTATACCGAGTTGAAGTGGCTCTATCCAACCTCCCGAAGGCAAAACCTCCTTGGTGTTTTCCTATTCCAAGTTCTTAAAATCAAGAATCTACCTATATCTTTGATCTTCTCACTCTTCGTTCATCCATCCACTCATTAAACACCAGATCCCTCTTATAGTACCGCTTTCTTCAGCAAATCCTTCGTCATACGTGCAAGCTCTCCCCGTCTCCATTCGCCAGCCCTCATCCATTCTTTCCTAACAACACCTATTCCTTCACTTATTGCATAACCAAATCTCCGCATCATTATTTTGTATCTCCGTATCGCTATTTTTGTAAAAAATATAGTTAAGCATATATTGATTAACATTGTTAATAACAGCATATATTGAATAACATTATAAGTTGTAGCTAAGCGAATATCCCAATGTAATTTTGTTTTGCTAACGGGAAACTTGTAAAAATCTTAATGTATGAGCCATGTATTTATTCTTAGGGGACAAATGGCCCAGAATAAAATTATTTTATCCCATTAATTCTAATACAAAGAAAGTATTTAAGTAAAAATTAAAATTATTTTTTCATTCATTCAATAATGGAAGAACACAAACATAATATATAATACTACATAATAACAATAACAATGAAGAAATTAACTACTTCCTTTCCCAATTTACAATGATTGATACATACACTGGGATTTATGAATGAATGATATATGTTGTTTAGAGACATTGCAAGACCTGTGGAAACCACTGCCTTACTGTAGTATGCTTCTTCCGTCACATGACAGAATTTTCTATCGTAGAATACTGTCGAACTAACTATGACCTGATAGTTGGAAGTGCATGTAACGGCTGAGAAGATGGTTTTACATGACAGTCATCACTACTTATCAACTTTAATCGCTATTGCATAGACAAAAACATGTCATATATATTATGTTTTAATTATTTCTGAACATGAAATTCATTATTTATTAAATAAATCAAAAATTCATATCCATTTTTGTCTCAACACTTTATTTTTCACCAGTCCAACGTTTCGGCCATTCTAGCCATCCACAAGGACATCTTCAATATAATTTCTTCCTCACATTAATTTAAAGTTTCTTTTGTAGGCTATTCTGCCCAGGTCATTTTCTTTATTATAAGTTAAAAGCCTATTTTTTTAAATTTAAAATCATTAATATTTAATTTTCCTATATAAGATTATCAACAATTAATACACTATCACATTGCATAGACAAAAAACATGTCATATATATTATGTTTTGATTATTTCTGAACATGAAATTCATTAAAAACTAATAGTAACTCGCCGGTCATTTTTCTCTTCTGACAATTAATAGGTTTTGATTTTACTAATTGTCACCGTGTGGACAGGACACTGTTTCACTTTCATTACGGTACTACTTGTACTTGAAAACTGTTACTATGCTGACAGACAATATAGTAATATAGTTTTACAGAGTTTACATTGATCATTTCTAGCTTAAACATGTTATTTACCATTCTGACAAAAACGTAAAATATTTACTTTTTTTTTTAGCGTAAAATAATAAATTGTTGAGGGAAAATGACACTGAATAAATTTTGATAAAAAAGTGATAAAATCAAAGATTATTCTGAGGAATAGCGTAGAATCTATTTAGAAAGGAAAAAAAGAAGATCCATTAACAGTTTGTTACTTGTTTCAATATCACTTAGTTTATTTACTACACTGATTTTCACCTGGAACACTGAGTACTCCAGAAAGTGCCAACTTCAGACTTCCAGAATCCAATGACTGGGACAAGACTACCGAGGAAGGACGCGGAGGTAGCAGAGATGAGCTGGCATTATTACACGGAGATGGCTAGATATAGATAGAGCCTCAGGGGGCGCCTGGGGCAGGACCAGTTCTCCAGCAGTTTTTGTCGGTAGGAGGTCACTCTGGAGCTGGAACCGAGTCCGGTAGTCTTGAGTATTCTGGCGGGGCCGATCTAAGGAGGATAGTTTGAATTAAATTGAGTGCATGAAATATTTCGAAATTCGAAAAGCTTTAAATACTATTGAATGATTAATCAACGTTTTGCTAATTCCGGCATTGTCCGACAAAAAAAACAACAACATAATATCATATTAATTCTAATACAAAGAATGTATTTAAACAAAGTATCTCCCTCCAATCGTAAAAAAAGTACTATCATTTTATTTTAAATATGGTTCTACTAGTGGATTTTACAATAACTTTATAGCCTGGTTAGATAACAAAGCTAACTGTGTAAGTATATCTTTTTTTTATTTATTTATTGATATTTACAACTGTATAAAAAAATACAACCAGTAAATTTGATCATAATGACATAATGATATGATACAGGATGTAGAGAAACTACCCAGTAGTAGAACTCTAAAAACAGTTTACAATATAAGGTCACGAG
>NW_027108625.1:443958-463182 GCF_000696795.3 Halyomorpha halys | reverse complement strand
TAAGGAGCATTGAGGATTTTACGAAGGATTTTGGATTGTAAAGATTGGATACGAGAGGAATTCGAAGGTTTAGTGGAGCCACAAAGCTCAACTCCTTATGTCCAGATGGGCCTTATTATTGTCATGTAGATCTAAGTATATCTAAAGTCAATTTTTAGTTTTTAGGTACCTAAGCATTATTATTTATTTTTAGATAGTCAAAGTTAGGAAAAAAAATAATCTAAAAACAAATCTATAATATATAATAAATTTCTTACAGTAAATTTCTTTTTCAGTTGAATAGAAAAAGTATTTTTTTATTTGTGCGCGTTGTGGACGATTTGAATATCAATGTAGTTTTTTTTTCTGTGAAACCTTTACATGTAAGTATTATTACTTCTTTAATCAACAACAATATTTAAAATAATATGAATAATTTATATAAATTATTATACTTGTATAAATAATCCTAATTATATACATCTAATAAATTCTGAATCACTATTACATGTAGAAATGAACAAAAATGTTTACCTTGCTTAAAAATATAAAAGGAGAAAATATGTTTATTGGCTTCTTATCTTGAATGCGGATTGAATTATTTTCCCATGATCAATTAATCCACTTATACGAATTATTTTTATGTTTCCTCAAAATATTATATTTTCAAGGAATCGTTTCTATCATTTAGGCCCAGTTGCACCATTCTCTGATAAAACTGAGATTTGTATAAACCAGGTTTGTTTAAAAGTTTAGTAAAACTCCGATAAGTTAGTGCTCTTTTTTTTATCAACAGTTAACTTAGGTTACCAAGGTTGTCTGAAACTGAGATATTTGTCAGTAGTTCGTGCTAGTGCTTGAAAAATCAAATCAAATATTGGTTCAACTTCATAATTATTACGATTTTCTGTTTATACCAAAAGTTTTCTGTTTCTTTACATTACTTACGTACTGTAAGGTATGTAATATTTATCATATTATAATCACCATAAAACTATAATAACCACTATAATGCAATTTTTAATCTGTAAGTCATAACTTATTAGAACAAATAGTGATTTTTTTAAAAATTAATTTCAAGTTTCATCCACAAGAACAAAAGATTATAATAAAAAATTGCGAACAATAGTGAATCAAACTACTCTATTTTATGTAAGCTCAAATAACTTACGTTTACATAAGTTAAATAGAAAACTTGGAACATTGTCTTAATTTAATTAATTATATTTTCTCATTAGTGCAATAACATTGAAATTTTTGTTTCAGCTTAAACACGAGAAGCAATAATTTCTCTTCTAGCTAAATTATCACAGGATTTGTGAAAAAATATAGCAGTAAAAAAAAAAAAAAGACACTTTTATCCAAACAAAAAATAGACTGTTGAGAAGAAATAGAAGAATATTTTAACACAAACAAATATGTGGAATTTAGGGCATCATATTATTTAAGGAATAAGCACGAAAACATGAAGAACGCTGTAAAATAATTTGCCAAAAAGGACTTAATGGGAACAGGAGGTGCACCAGTATTGGATGGAGAAACATTCAATCCAACCGAAAATGATTTAATTGAAATTCTTGAGGCCCAGTGCTTATGTGCTTACTTGGTGTTGTCAGTAACATTAGTTCAGCGTCTGCTTTACAATTCATATCCTTAATGCTAGAAATTGTTGATCCAACTAAATTTAAAATTTATTCGGCAGCCAATTTGGGCAGTCAAGAAAGCCGAAAAAAGTCTTGATTGACCACTGTAAAAATATATAAAAATATTTGTTCGAGGATGGAATATTTTTTTTAATTTCATTATTGCTTAAGCAAGTAATTCTTTGAAGTCTTCGTCGTATTTCAAATGATCTGTCTCGATTAAATCCATTTTATTGACTTTAGAAAAAAAAAGAATAATACAATACATCTTCCCTATAAAACAATCGGAACTATCAAAGATTCCTTGTATAGGATTAAGTTTAAATCTTAGTTTAACCGACTCAATCATAAAGTTTATTATATTATTATCATTATATTATCGAAGGTTGACTATTCTGGTGCAAAGGAAAATTATTAATTAAATAAATCAAAAATTGAATCCTTGTATAGTCTTAACACTTCTATTTCATCAACAGTCCAACGTTTCGCCCATTTCGGCCATCCTCAAGGACAATCTAAATATTTAACAGCTTATATTATATATTCATTTGTAACATTTATAACAACAACATTATCACTAATAATATAACATACCTCCAATACAAATTAGTACAGCATGCAGCCAAAAATCAACATAATTTTGATTTTGATGTCACCATAATTTTACATAAAGAAAACAATATGTTCAAAAGAAAAATACTTGAGTCAATTTATATATCAGAGAACATAATTTACACAGTTAATTTTAAAACAGATACTAGGAATTTAAACCTACATTATGCAGATATTTTAAGCAAAATTAATTTGTTAAAAATATTGGAGAAATTTGTTACTATTTACAATTAATTTTAATATGAAATTTGAGAATTAGAATAATTGAGACAAAAATGCAATTTAAATTAAATTTAAAACAAGGCTTAACTGAGTGAGTGGGAGGTTATAAATAGTTTGTTTATATGGTAGTGATATTGTGGACAATCTGAAAATTAGAAGTTTTAAATATTTATGAATTTATAAAAAAATAGGTAACTAAACATAAGGTTAGGTAAGCTTATTAATAATAAATATGACTCTCTAATATTTGACTTTTTCATAGGGTTTTAACTTATAATTAATGACCTGGGCAGAATATTAAATTTTGATGTGAGGTGAGAATTTGTATTGAAGGTATGTTATATTATTAGTGATAATGTCGTTGTTATAAATGTTACAACTGAATATATAATATAAGCTGTTAAATATTTAGATTGTCCTCGAGGATGACGGAAATGGCCGAAACGTTGGACTGTTGATGAAATAAAAGTGTTGAGACTATACAAGGATACAATTTTTGATTTATTTAATAAATAATTACCTGTTTCAAGAAATTGAAAAAATATATTTAAATGAAAATTATTAAGTTTATCTGATATTTTACTAATCGTAGTTTAAACTGTGTTAACCTTAAATATCGTTGTCGATAAGTTGTAATCTATTCAATATCTGTAAGGTAATTCTGTAATTAGAATATATATAATAGCATTTTATTGGTCACTCATTTCGATTTAAATGAATTTTGAAACTCTTGGAGTAACCTATGTCTATCTCGCGAAGACTCTTCCTTAGAGGCAGAAAGAAATAAAGAATTGAATCGGACCAGAAATAACGAGGGGAAGAAAATAAAGAGAAAAAGCCGACTGGGGGAGTAATTGAGGAGGAATACATTTCTCATGGCGGCCTATTGAAGGGGAGCGGGCTCCAGAAGAAGAAGAAGCGGATAAATAAAAGAATACGATACATTTATGAATACATAATCAAAAGTCGAAATCCGGCCTGCGCAGGACCATTCATCACGGACGTCAATTGATATCTCCTTGATAGATCGCTCTCGGGTAATTAAAAAATAATTTATATCCATATCGCCGTTCTCTTCTCGGCCACTAACAAGCTACTTTATATATGTGTATATATAAACAATCTCCTTTGGTATCATCCCGTATACTTCATGGAATGAATCGAGGTTAATAAGAAGAAAGTCATATGGAGGAGTGGAATATATTGAAAATAGGTAATTTCGTTTGCCTTTTTATTTATTTTAACTTCCTATAAACTCAAATCCAAAATCTCATTATTTCAATCACTTAATCTCCTAAAAACCTAACTTTCAATTACTGTTGCGGCCAACATATGGTCCACATATCGATAATTGAAACATGATTTTTATAACGTCGAAAACAAAACAACTTCTCTCTATTTTTTTTAAACTAAAAAATAGACAGACAATTTTTAACGTCTCACTGGATACACATATCTTCTTCATTTTCTCCTCACTAGTTGCCAGCATTCTGGCCATCTTCGCCAGCTAAATCATCTTAGTCACGGCGGGCGGACTTCTACTCATCCTCCAAGAGGACAAGGTGGGCGGACGTACGTTCCTTTTGTCGATCTACTTCCACGAGAATATTCACTCAGAACAACCACAACCGGGCCCCCACCAATCACCGGTGATATAAGACTTTTTCTCTCTTTTTGGCCGGACCAAAATGTTACGGCGGGTAGGGGTTAAAAAGGAACCTTTACTAGCCCAACCGTGAATAGAAAAGAATAGTGGAACTTTGTTATTTTTGTATTTTTAAATAAGTAAACATAATAAACGGAAAACAAAATATATAAGAATATACAAACTAGAAAAATAAAATCTTAGAACTATTACAAAATTAAATGAATTAGACAAAAAGAGAGAAAAAGTCTTATATCACAGTTGATTGGTGGGGCCCCGGTTGTGGTTGTTCTAAGTGGATATTCTCGTGGAAGTAGATCGACAAAAGGAACGTACATCCGCCCGCCTTGTCCTCTTGGAGGATGAGTCGAAGAAGTCCGCCTGCCGTGGCTAAGATGATTTAGCTGGCGAAGTTGGCCAGAATCCTGGCAACTAGTGAGGAGAAAATGAAGAAGATATGTGTATGCAGTGAGACGTTAAGAAGTTGTCTATTTTTTAGTTTAAAAAACAATAGAGAAAAGTTGTTTTGTTTTTTGACGTTATAGAAATCATATGTTTCAATTATCGATTTGTAGACCATATGTTGGCCGCAACAATTACTAATTATAAAACATATGGAGAGAGGAAAAACATTATGATTCTGAAAATTTTTGAATATCTGTTTTAAATGGCCTCTGTAAATGTCTATTTGTGAACTGTCTTACTCAAAACGAAACTATAAATATGTATTTATGTAAGTATAAGTCTGGAATTTAGGTGCAACTTTGGTTTGGAAATTCGCCAAAATCAACAGATCAAGGTATTTTATCATGAATTTTATTAGGGTCAATGGGAAAATTTGGGAGAGTGAATTTGTGGATCAAATATAATACAAATTGTGAAATGGAAGGGACATGAAAGGGAAAGAAAATTGATTGTAAAAGAAAACTTGGCAAACAAAAAAAAAATGTTTTCTTTCTATTTTATATCTTCTTTTTTTTTCGTATCCTCCATTAATAAGGAAATAGGGAATTAAGGTAGAAAGTTGGTATCCTTTTTCTTCCATCGGTATTTTAAGGGTTATTTAACTTGTAGACTGTATGTGCAGAGTCGTCGGCGCCGAGTGCGTATTGATACTATGTTGAGCGGGGAGGGTCCGCTTTGCTGGTTGTGATAGTATTAGGTTTAGACTTCAGAGCCCAAACCTCGTCCCATGGTAAAAACATATCCAAGGGACATATCCTTGCCATCTCCCGGGTGGTGGTGGAGAGGCGATTTCCCGGAACAGCGGGTTGGTGTCTCCGGCCAATGTACTCCGGCACAGAGGGTAACTGGAGCTCATCGTGGATGACAGTGTTTCTGGCCCTCTTGCTATCTTCTGAAGGACAGAGTTCTGGAAGCTCTGCAGTCTGTTGAGCGTGGTTCTATGTGTTTGTGCAGAGGCGTACCGTAGAGCAGCGTCGGTCTAATGCCAGCTTTGTATATCTGCGGACATTTTAGCAGATGATAGCTCTTCTGACGGGCGAGCTTCAGTCTCTCACAAACATGGCTAGTAAATGTGAGATGGTGATCGAGTGTACACCTACCCAGATAGAGCAGGGAGGTGGAGATCCGTTGGTCGACCTCTTCAATCCTGGCAGTGGTTTCTTACCTTTTTTGTATGACATCACGATAGCGTCTGTCTTGGCGGGTCACTCTAATTCCAATCCGCTTGAGTTCGGCAGCGATGGTGTTACCCACTTCCTGTGCATGAGACAGTGCAGTTTATTATATCATTTAAAAACATGTAATTTATATATGCCCGATCACTGATTGATTAGTATGCTGTGTAATGTAGCAGCCTGATGTATTTGGGCAGCATGAATGAATAAATCATTTCTCTCTCTTCCTACAATAATCTCCAAAGCAATATTTTCGATCGTCATATCAATGTACTGTACAAAAAAATCTCATGTTTAAAAACTAAAAAAAAAATTTGAAATTAACATAATTTATGAAATGAGAAGAGCAGCTCTAGTTAAGCAGTGTCCAGACAGACAAAGGTCGCCAGAGGACAGAACAATAGGGCAGGACCTATTACTAGAATGTCAGTGATAATGTCAACCAAAGGACTATCCTGATCCCGAATAACCGGCCATCATATTTTATACGACATTTCATTGGATTTCTGATATCTTCATCGCGTGATTTAATGTCATCATAATGCAACATCACTGGGAATATTGATGGACACATATCTGAATATCGGAGCCGGTATATGAGGAATGTATTATGTCCATTTAGCGAACCCTCTCGTTAAGGGATTCCTTTATTTATAGGACAATCATTTTTTAAGATATTAAAAATCAAAAATTATATTACACATTTCCACAAAGAAGTACATTACGAATTTAAATCCTCACACATGGTAAATTCTGACTCTTACAACACTTACTTTACGAAGGGTCTCAACTTCCAATTAATTAAAGAAGGCTCGTTTAATTAGATCAATTGGGACTAGAGTTGTGCTTTAGGACTCGATTAAACTATCGACTTCATCTCATATAGTATTTTAATAGGACGAAAAATTTGCTTAGCAAAATTACTTACCAAATTTCAACTCATTTTACTCAAAAGAGAGATACTCAAATGTAGCAGAAAAATTGTATTTCAAAACACCTAACAAAGCCGGGAAATTTTTCAATTCTTTAGTAAGGAAGCAGTATCCCACTGAACGAAAAAAAAAATCAGGAATCAATTTATAATAGTTGAACTATTTGGTGTTACTGAATGTACTGCATTTTAAGATAATCAAATTATGAAAATTATTGTATTTCCTATTGATGTGTATTGACCTTTTGATAATCCTGGGTATTATTAAGGGGTTTCGTCATTTGCTCCAATACTTGGTCAGGATATCCTTCTAGGAACCTTTTGCCACATTACCAGAGTCCCCTGAGAAAATTAAATTTGCTAATCTTTAAGTGTTATAATAAAAATGACAGGTTTTTACGAGGGACCAGAATCAAATTAAGTAGGTGCAGGCCCTTCCTGGACATGTCAAACTTTACCACCCACTCTCGGGCCTGGGGAGGGGGACGCCTACCTCGGGAGCGTTTTTCACTTTTGGCCCGTGAGGAATTAGATTCAAAAATGAGGTAACGCCCCAAAAGGGAAGTGGGAGAAAAGACACAGGAAAACTAGATCAGGAAAAAGAACACAGTCAAGAGGAAGGCTTAGACGAGAGAGGACCAGACTTGAGAGAGCAGCAGAAGCCGGAGCGGAGTAAGATGCACTTCTACCAGACGAAGTCGTAAGAAGGGCCACGAGTCCTGGCCCTTATGAACAAGACGACATCTACGGAACTACATCCCACGGCATCAACAGCTATAAGTATAAAGTAAATAATAAGTAATAATGTAATAACCGATATTTTATGGCAACGATTTATTTGAATCATTACAACCATTTTAATCATAGTGATAAATTGTAAATAAATAGTTAATCTCTTTATGTAGTTTATATACTATTATATAACCCAATATACCACCCTTTATTATACTATAAAATTAATGGTAACATTTTATAAATATAAAGGTATTTAATTGGTAAACTCACAAATAGCCTTTGGAAAAGAATCCAATCATAATAATAGTTTTTTAGGACTCAATATATAATTAATTAATTAACTTATTTTTGGATAATTGCCTTCAGCGATTATGGCATCCCGATTAAATCTCAAGGCAGTTCATAGCACTATCATACTAAAAATGTATTTATAGACTTAAGAAATATTTCATAAAAATATTAACTAACCGTAATTATCATATACATGATATATTTAACTAAATAAATCGGTAACGCTAAAACCCATGAAGGGTCAGAGGTGCTGTAATTTTTTTACTGTTACTTGACCAAGGGAAGTGCAACAAGGTGATTTGGAACACGAAATTTTTCTCCATTTAAGAGTACCCACTTTATGAGGCTGGGTGAGAGAGGGCTCCTAAGCCCACAGGTTTGAATCGCAGAAATAGTAATTTTTAAATTTCCATATAGTAGTTGATAAACTATTCTGTATTTTATTTTTATAAATATAAACAAATTATATTAATTAATATACTATTAGGTATTCAAAGAGTAAATCTCTATAAAATATAATATTATAAAAATATTGAGAATACCCATATATAAAAAATATTTAAGGAATACATACGACTCTTCGAGTACGATATATATACTTGAGAGGAATGCTACGAGTCAGACAAAAAGGACTCCATATTTCCTGAGGCAGACACAATTACTCCGGTTACAATTAGCCAAATGAAGCTGAGAGAGACCTCTTTGTCCTCGAGAGCAGTTACCAACACCGATTAGTAACCGCCAGATTGCGTCTTGTCTCGGTTATCTCATTTCTGCCCTAAAGTTAGTGGGAAATGTTAATATAAGTTCTTTTATTTTGTTATTTATTGTAATTTTTTACAATCTTCCACAGTCTTGGGCAATAAGTAATAGTGATAATAGAGAACATTCTTACCAAAAAAAAAATATATATATATATACAAAAATATAACCTTGATTGGGGTAAAATCTCATGGTCAGGTAAAAATACATTTAATACATTATTTATTACATCGAGATATCCTCTATCTAAAGCTAAATCAGTAAAGCACTTTCTGATTATAGCCTGCTCGAAATCGGGAGCAAATTAAAATATTCAGATAGAAACTGTCTAAACAAAATATTTTGCCGAAGGCCTTGGTTCTCTATAACCGGTCCACTGACGATAATATCGAGTGCGAATCAAGAGATATATCCTTGTCAGTAATATCTTCCATAGTCATCTGAGCAGCTCGGGTTGGCAGTGCCTTCGTGTTTCTGGCTCAGTGGGATAACATCGCTTGGAGTAGACCTGTATCCCGACCGTTGGATATACTTTGCTTACTAGGTCAAGATTTAGTTCTAGACTAAACTTATTCTAACTTTATAATTGATTATAAAGTAAACTGGTCTGAGGTATCGCAAGGTCAGGGTTTTGATGGATCCTTATTGTACTTATGTAATAATTTTATATATATAATGCAATGTATGGAATAATTTTTAGTTGCAGAGTGGGATAGGTTGAGTTATAACCAATACTGTGTTAACCATATAAGCTTTAACTGTGATTTTAAATATTAAATTAGACAAACGGTCTAAATTGGCAATCCATTACAAAAGACTGATCTACATGACTATTATAAGGCCTATCTGGACATATGTAGTTGAGCTTTGGGGCTCCACTGAACTATCAAATTCCCCCCGAATCCAATCCTTACAGTCCAAAATCCTTCGTAGAATCCTTAATGCTCCTTACTATGTCACAAATTAAGTTATGCACCAGGACCTCAATGTCCCATATGTTGCCGCTTTGGCCAAAACCAGATACCATTCCTTCCATAATAAACTTTCCAACCATCCAAATCAACTTGTTTCTAGCCTGGCTTCTCCTTCATTACCTAATAATCCTCCTAGGCGTCTGAAAAGAAGATGGCCTCGAGATCTTCTCCTCTAGAAATGTTATTGGAGTTCTACCAATCGGTAGATTCTCCACATGTTTGTACCATGTCACTATTTCACCTACAGCAAATTTACTTGTTGTATATATTTTTTTTTATACAGTTGTAAATAACAATAAATAAATTAATAAAAAATATTAAATTAACTTATCTTTAATTATGCCCGTCAATTAGGTTATCAAGATTATTTTCTTTCTTCAACAAGTGGACTTACTGCTAGCAAGTCATGTACTCTCCCTACAAAACTTCGACTATCACATCTACTGCCTTCAGGTTAGAGTTTACACCATTGTGATTGCCTTCGGCCAATCAGTAAGCGCAAAACGTTTTATTTGTTTAAAAAAATAAACATTGAACAAAACTTTATTCAAAATGAATTTTTTATTTAAATTTATTCCAAAGGATTGGCTAATCCTGCAAAATTGAGATTAGAAACCTCTGTAATGAGTGCTTAGTTTTTCAATTTATTTATATTTTAAATATTATAAAAATCGTATATTTGATTTTTTGTATTTAAATATTATATATGCTTTTCTGCTCAGCAATGTCGTTTATTAACACGTTACTTATTTTTCTGGAACAGATCTGTTACCTAGGACTAAATTTGGACCAACGACTGACTGAAAATTCTCACGCAAGACTGAAAAGAAAGGAAACAGCTCGTCGACTCCAACTATTACACCTAACACGTACTAGATAAATTCTCAAAACTTCCAAAAAATCACAAAAGATTTATATGGCTATTACTATTTATATATATATGGCTTCACTGAACCATGGAATTCCTCTCGGATCGAATCCTTAAAATCCGAATTCTTCAATGCTCTTTACTTTTTCTCAAATCAAGTCATCCATCAGGACCTCAATGTTCCATATGTTGCCGATTCGGCCAGAACCAGATACCAATCCTTCCATGATAAACTTTTTAACCTGGCTACTCCTTCATAACTTGGTAATCCTTCCAGATTTCTGAAAAGATGATCTCATGATCTCTAGTTATTGTAATACATACTTCACATGTCTGCATCATGTCATTTTATAACCTTTTTATTACAGTTGTAAATATCCATAACTTTTTTTTAAATAGATTGTATATTAGAAGATGTCACAGCCTAATCTAGGGAAATCACAAATATTTTACATAAGGTAGTTTTTTTTTTTAGCAAATTTCACTAATTAACAAAATAATATTATTTTATTTTGCAATATTTCAAATTTTTGTCACAAAAATTCTGGAATTCTCTAATTTTTTTATTAATTCATGTTTTTAAGCTAAAGTGTTCCGCTTGGTACGTGTTCTATGATGTTATTTCATTTATTCTAGTTGATTCACTTCACGCTACTATCTACTATCAACTAACTAAGCAATTACTCCTAAAATTAACTTACTTCTTGAACATATCTAGCTGGAAGATATGCCTTGTAGCGCATCCACCTCTGTCGCACAAGAACCGGAGGTAATTTGGACAGTTCTGTTCCTAGAGGACACCGCTAGGAAAATAATGGTCTATTTCCCTTTCCCAAGCTAATGGCTTGTTACAGTTCCTTTCTGTAGAGTCTAATATTTCATGCCGTAATGACAGCTTCAATTGTATATTGGAACTCGAGTTAAATTATTAAATTGAGCGGAACCACAAAAAAAAAAAAATTCTATTTGTAATTGGTAAAGTATGTGCGTCCAATATAAACAACTACAGTAAGTTTTATGATAGTAAATCTTTTAAAAATATAAATAAAAAAAACACAAAAATAATCTGAATGTAAAGAATATTTATATTATTGAAAATCTTTGGCTAATTCACCCCTTCAACTGAACCTATTAAAGTTATTTGTTATCTGGAGGGAATGGTGCGAGAAATCTCAAGTGTAACTCTCAGACCTTTGTCTATTTGAGAGGTGAATTTGCTTTATTACAGATCTACCGATGTCAATTTTGGTCAATCTGTAATGCAAAAAACATTAAACAGTCTGAAAATATGAAAGAAAATACTTAACAAGCTAGACTATGAGCTATGATCTGTAGAGCTGCCGAGACCTTATAGCCCTATCAGCAGCTTACTCTGGGAGGCCCTAGAGTGGCCACTAGAACTACGTAGACACTACCTTTTGCTGAAATTTCTAGGTCGTCTCAAACCGACCCAAGACTTTGATGTTTCGGGGTACAAATTACTTAGTCGCCTCTCCAGCTTTTCTGCCCTACCCGATTTCTATCGCTCCCGAACAAAGTTATACCTATCATTCCCCAATCCATTACCTCCGTAACGAACGCCACTACAACAAAAGTCAAAATTCCTTAAAATGTAGGCCACTACAGAAGAAGGAAACAGTGCAGGACCAGAATATATATTTGTGCTAAAAACCATAAATGAAATTCATAAATAGGGGTTATGGAAAAAAAAATTACCTCAGTTTATATTATATAAACAAATTAGCTAATTTCGATTTCATCTTAGAATCTATTGATAAATCATCTAACCCTCCTGAAGTACTCAAGTAATGTTTTTTAAGTCTTCTCTCTTGCTACAAGGGTTGTACATGTATCTACACTGATGGGTCAAAATACTTTAATCATGTTGGTTATTCAGTAGTTCTACTTGCGAAGACCATCTGCTTCAGCCTCCCACATTCTCAGTGTTTTGCTCCGAGTTATATGCAATCTATTTGTCATTAACCCTAGCACATGAAGTAATTGGCTCGTCCATTGTAATCTGTAATGATTCTTACTCGAGCCTCAAGGCTATTCAAAATTTCCAAATTTCGCATTGTTTTTTCCATCATAACATTAATCTAAAAATCACATAAAAAAGTAAATTTCCTGTGGATCTCCAGTCATGCAGGTTTGACGGGAAACGAACTGGCAGACACAGCAGAAGCATGTATCCTACCAATTCCTGTGCCTGATTGTTAATTGGCGCTGTATGATTACCATAAATCGGTTCTGACCCAATGCAAGGAAGCATGGCGCTGTTTTTGGTCCAAGGTACCTGAAACAAATAAAATAAAGACAATACTTGGTGATACACAACCTATACAAATTCTCTAAAATTGCCGTGAAGAATGCATCATAACCCGACTCAGGATCGGACATACAAGATTAACACACAAGCACCTTCTTGAAAGAAATCCTTTGCCGCCATGTTACAGTTGTAAATGTACACTGACCATGGAGCCTGTACCTTCACGTCTGGAATCATCAAGAACGTCTTTTGGCCTCCGGGGACAACGTCATTGGATTGTATAGAATTGGATGGTAACCAGAAGATAAAATCCCTCACCTCCCGTATGTCAGAAATGAATTTAATAATTAGATTTAATGTTCTATATGTAACCGATCTAGCCCGAACCTCCCTAACCACCCAAACCCACTAGTTTCTAACCATGCTTCCTCTTCCATTCCTAACAATCCTCCGAGGCGCCTGGAAAGAAGATGGCTACAAGACCTGCTAATGTAAAACGTCATTAGAGTGCTACCAATGGGTAGTTTCTCTACCCGCCTGTAACTCTCCATTTCAACTGAGATTTAATTTACTAAATGTATTATAATATACAGTTGTAAATAGCAATAAATAAATAATTAGATTAAAACCTTCAATATACGTTTAAATAATCGTTCTTTGGCAATACGGCGAATGAAGTGCAGTGTGGTGAGATCATAACCCTATATTAATTGAAATTTTATTACTGAATAATAATAATTGAAAAAAAAATATATCTATATATGTATATATGATAATCATTTGAGCATATCATCTGTTAGATTAAAAAGAGGACATAAACAAACAGGGAAACAGTAATCGACAGTCGTAACCGAAGGGGAAACAGACGATCGAACACACCCTCCTCACACAGGAACCACATAAATAAGAATAAAAGCTCCATAAAAGCCACAACTTAGGGACTTAATGATCCGGGACTTGGTGAGGCAGGAAGTCTGCATCCTGTGATCCTGTTACACGCCTGGGTCGACATATGGTCTGGTGTCCGAATCGGAGTCATCGATTATATAACTGTTAGAGAAGGAGGGGAGGGGGTGTTCGAGAATGATTAAAACGAAAATGGTTTGGTAAAAGAAAAAAAAGGTAAACTGGTATTAAATTAATTAAAGCATTTAGGTCAGTGATCTTATTAGTGCAATCGACAATGGGTTTGCCAAAATAAAAATTTTAGAACTATTTTTCTTAGAGCTTCAGGTGCCGGATCCGAACTTCAAGTATAAGAGGTATTCATGATGCTGAGTTAAATGTGAAATGTTTAACCATGTTAAGTATAATATTGTGAGCGGCCCTATTTAAAGACATGTAAATAAACAAGAGCTCCTAGCGGATTTTTTGAGCAACTTGTTTTATAACCTTTCCATCTAAAACTTCATGTTATTTTTACTTCTAAGTTTTCATTAAAGTAACTTATTACAACATGCCTAATTTGAGTGAAAAGTGGAAGTTGCGTAAAAGTTTAGTTTATGAGTGTCTTGTTGATCTTCTAACTTGTGAGGAAGAGAATCAAGAAAAGCTTATTGACAACTGTCATTACATTATTATTATTATTGTCATACCTTATTTTATTACTTTTTAAAAGCATCCAAAACGATACTAACACAATCAAAACAACAAAATGGTGACGAGCTCAGGTGGTCTATTGCGTGACGTCATTCTTCATTAACACACTCAGCCATATTATATGTTATTTCGTTTTAACATGGTAAAGAAGGAACTATTTCTCCATTTAATATAAGTTTTTTTCATTTAACACATTAAACTAAAGATCATAAATACCCCTGTTGTATCCCGCCAGTCGCCTGATTCACAAAAAAAAATCTGGAGATCAGAAAACTTTTACTAACAAGCCTAGATATGACCCCAAGTTTTGTGTGGATTGGGGAACTTGTGTCACAGTTATGGCTATTTTTGCTATTGGCGAAAAAAACAAAAACAAAGAAGGTGAAAATTGTCAACAAAATTTTTTTTATTTTTTTGCTGCTTTAAAAATTCGTATTTTAGAGTTCGTATAGGTTGGAAAAACAAATACAATTTTTTTTCCTGCCAGGAATAGAAATTTTGATCTGACAAAACCGTAATTCAATCCGGAAAGATGGGGTTGTCTCGGTTTTTTCCGCTCGACTGGGATGTTTCTCTTTTTTCTCCCGTTGTTATTCACATAATTATTTAATATTTTGTATTTCACCACTGTTTAGTGTTGCTAGCAATAAGAACTGTTTATTTTATTTTTAAAATAAGCAGAATCAGAGATATTTTTTTTTTTACATAGCACCTTTTTGATATGTAGTTTTGTAATTGTACAGAGCCTGTGTAGTGGGTTGAAGTTTTTCTGAAACCTGTTTGAGTTTTATAACTTGAGTGAAAGTATGTGATATTTGATGATATTGGAGCATACCACAAGTATGAGTTTATGAAGTTAAAATCTAGGTCTAAATCTACGAGCATTTATAATATGCATAGATTACTACTACTCAAGTGGCTATAATAATGCATGTTGCCACCGCACTGATGTTGGTGTTGGTAGCAAGGTTTGGAATTGTGGATTAGGTTAAGTTTTCAACGAGTTCAAGAATTTAATAGTCCGGGACCGTTGGGACATTCAGTAATCTATGAAAACTTGGCGGTATCTCCTTCTTCAATGCCGTAAGATCCTTCGCAGTACAGAATATTGGAGATTTTATAGAGTGCGCTGAGTACCATCGATGAGGTAGATGTATAAGGGGGCATTGTATAGGAGTGCTAGATGGAGTAGATTTTAGATTTGAAGTTTTAACCGCAGGGAAAATGCCGATGATGTTAGATGGTATAGGCGGTGGTAGGATTTCCTTCTAACTGTTTTCATTTTTTTTTATAAAGATGGGTACAAAACATCACATGTCGATCCAGTTTTATACCCAAATAGACTACGGTATTGGGCGGGGAGATAATAAAGTTTGCCACTTGGAACGTTCTCGGAAGTTTTGTTTAGTGGAAAACTTTTAAAAATATACATTTGAGGTAAAATGAGGGTAAGACATATCTGATAATAAAGGACACTTGATCGTATGATGATATACTGAGTTTAATCAAAATCGTTTGAGCAGTTTTTGAGAAAATCGATTCTAAAGAAGTTTTTTGCGTCAGTCGATTTTATCGAAAAATTTGCTGTTATTTCCCAGGCATATATCCACCTTAAATATCCAATTTCAGTTACGGAAGACTTCTTTTTTTTTTTAGCTCGGTTGGCCACAGACCGTGTTTCAAGAATTTATTATCTAGTCTCAGGGGACTTCAAAACTTGTGTTTCCATCTATAACCCAAATTCGAAATTATATACACGATTGTATATATAACTAAATGAAAGTAAATAATATAAAACATTAATTAATTAACATTTAGTCGTGACTAAGAAACTAAGCATTTTTCGAAAATATCTATGTATTAAATTAAGTGAGACACAGTACCCTGCAGTATGCCTTTTTTATTCAAATATCGGACAATCTATAACGCTGCTCGGAGCGTGCTAAGAAACTTTCAGTCGTTGATAGTTTTAAAAATGGCGTTTTCATTTAAATAAGTTTTAGATTTAACTATTTTTTTTAAAGCACTGCTCAACTCGCTATTAGTTGTCGCTAATGTTTTCAAAGTAAGATAAACCCGTACCCGAATTTGGGATTTTGGGGGCGGGGCGGGGAGGCTCTATTCCTTATTTTCAAATGATTTAAAAGCAAGATAAGACCGCGCCGTTAACGGACATACCTTCCTAGGGAATTATTTGTAAGATAATAGGTCGGTGTAAGAGAAATAAAAAATATTTTATAAGTATTTTTCTCATATATTGCCAACCTACCAACAAAAACATTAAAAAAATAAGTCAATTTATTATTTTTTATGAAGTATTTCATGGTGTGTTTATTATTTGTATATGTTATTTTGGCACCAATCCATAGGTGTTATTTGTATACTTTTCCGAATAAATTAATAAAAATAGTGATTAGTTTTAAAATCTTCCAATAATATCATGAAATTTAATTTTTAAGTTTCTTAATTCTGCCAAAAATAGCTCCTTGGTTTTTTTTTTTAAGATATTGGGCTCAAACTAAAATCACGTTAAGGATCATAAAGTATATATTCCATAAATATTTCATGCTCACTTTATATTGAAATTAATTGGAAAAAAAAGGAGAAAATCTTAACATTTTCAAAATAAAAACCTCATTTAAATTTTAGTTTGTTAATAATAAAACTAGGACACATCATAAATAATAGGATTTATACTATACTAATTTTTTAATGAGTCTTTAACATCGTGATCAGCAATACTGATTCATCTTTGAAATGGCTTACTTTAAATATACTCTATAAGGGTACGGTCATCCAGTATTTATCCAATATGTATATATATTTATTTATTTATTCTAGTACATCGTACCGCTTAGAAACTACATTCGCATACCACTGTTTCTTAATTATTTCATTTTTGAATCGCGCTTTTAAGGAGAATACTTGAATAAGTCATGAAGTTAATAAAAGGTCTGGATAGAATAAGGAAGGAAGGCCGACCCGGTTTCGATCTGCCAGTCATAGCCAGACTCTTGCTCAACACACCACCATAAGGATACAATTAGCTTCGCTAAACTGTATGCCCACACCGAGCAAAAAAATACACATTAAATCAGCCCTGTGTCAAAAGGCGAAAGTAGATCAACCGGTCTTGTGTAAAATATGTCATCGAAGGATCAGATAGTGTGTGGGTTTATAACTAGCCACTCTGGGCTCTTAGATAAGCTTCCAGAGAAAAAAAAAATTAGCTAAGAAGTTGTGACAAAACATTTAATAAAAAAAAAAAAAAAAACCTAAACTGGCTGCCAATAGTAGCGTGAAATGTGGAGCAGACTTGAATGAAAATTTTTGAAATCATAAAATATTGTACATTTCATAATCTTTAACGAGTTTTTAGTTTGAGCCCGATATGTTTAAAATCAGGGGGCTAAATAGTTCAACATAAACCTCAAGAAAGTGTAAAATAGGCTGGCACACCAAAACAAAATAAGCACTCACAAAAAAAAAAAAAATTAAAATCTAAAAAATTGTAATCAACTTTTGGAATACAAATTCTATCGTTTAGTTTGATGTGGATTGATAATCTAATTAGTGGTGTTAGAGCAATCATATTCGATTCTCACTTGAGTCAATAGAATGAACTGACCAAAATTAGCACACCATAAATTTAATTTTATTAATACTGGTGATATTTTATTTTTAATATATAGTAACTAATAATTAACCATTAGAAGCAGAAATTTTACACATAAAAAAATAAAATATGAACTTTATTCAAAGAACAAAAAAAAATTTCTTGTAAAAGGTACGTAATTAAATCTCAATAAAAATTATATTTTCAGTTTCATCAGTAAATCTAGTACCTTGTACTTTGCCCTTCCTTTTAATTGAGTGGCTGAGAGATCAAACAGAAAAAAAATTGTCGAGTATTTAACAACTTATATTTCATATTGTATTAAATACAATAAACGTAAACAATAAGTGGTGCGTTAAGTTGGTTCAGGAGTATCTATAAAGTATAATAAATCTTTAAAAAAACGCAATCTGGACAGAAACGGAAGACAGTGTTTAAATGGCAAAGCAGTGTCAACCTGAACCACACCTTTAAGGCAGCATGGCGCCTACAGTTTCCGGCCCCTGAGAAGTTAAGAAACAAAAAATTTATACAGGCAAAAAGTTTGAGAGTTTGTTTAAAAAGTTGAAGTTTCAAAAATATTAACTTATTTAATCAAAATATAATCTGCTATAGTTTATCCTTACCTTCTACATTATTCTTACCTTTTACCTTATCTACAATTTTACATTATTCTTACCCCTTACCTTCTACATTATCTACAAGTTCCTACCGTACTTGATATGGCGAGGGTCGAGTCCAACTGCCAAATTTTTCACTCAATCCATTGAAGTTGTCCTGTTGGAATAGTCCCAAAAGCCCAAGAGGAAAAAAAAAAATCCCCAACTTTTTACTATTTTAATGAAAACTATGTATAATTACTAGTCAAATCTGATGAATCTGCCAAGTATAATTAGGAGAAATAAAAAATGGCGGCTATTTCTAAACATTAAAAAAAATATATTTTTCAATCGCAGTTCCATATCTTAAAGCCTACCTATAACACTGAAATATTTACAGAACATAATTTAAAAAAAAGTAAATTTGTTAATATAAGTACTCTAATAGAGCTTTTTACGTTTAATAGTTCCTGAGATATAGTTGCTTAAAAAGCAAAATATCATTAAAAATGCACTGAAAAATCTGTAGTTAGTGAATCTATTTTGGGAAATCTATATCTGAGGAACCATTCGACATATAGATGTCAATTAGCACTCAATTCAAAGCTAGTTTGACATTTATCTCAGAATGTTAAAGATAGTTTAGCATGTATCTATAAATGTATATTTATATCGATAAATGTTATTATAAATTTTCTAATAAAGCTTATTACGTTTAATAGTTCCCGAGATACGGTTGTTTAAAAAGCAACATTCCATTAAAAATGCACTAAAAAATCTGTAGTTAGTGAATCTATTTTGGGAAATCTATATCTGAGGAACCATTCGACATATAGATG
>NW_027108625.1:440852-443908 GCF_000696795.3 Halyomorpha halys | reverse complement strand
ATATCTGAGGAACCATTCGACATATAGATGTCAATTAGCACTCAAATTAAAGATAGTTTAGCATTTATCTATAAATGTACATTTATATCTATTTGTTTATTTATATTGATAAATGTTGTTATAAATTTTCTAATAAAGCTTATTACGTTTAATAGTTCCCGAGATACGGTTGTTTAAAAAGCAACATTCCATTAAAAATGCACAAAAAAATCTGTAGTTAGTGAATCTATTTAGGGAAATCTATATCTGAGGAACCATTCGACATATAGATGTCAATTAGCACTCAAATTAAAGATAGTTTAGCATTTATCTATAAATGTACATTTATATCTATTTGTTTATTTATATTGATAAATGTTGTTATAAATTTTCTAATAAAGCTTATTACGTTTAATAGTTCCCGAGATACGGTTGTTTAAAAAGCAACATTCCATTAAAAATGCACTAAAAAATCTGTAGTTAGTGAATCTATTTTGGGAAATCTATATCTGAGGAACCATTCGACATATAGATGAGATTTTAATGATGAGAGATAGTTGAGCGTGTTGGATAGTTTTTTCCAATACTGGCCAATGGCCCAAGTCAGTCTTTAAAACAAAAATATTGACCAAATAAATATTATAACAGTTTCTTTTAGAATTTTATAATATAGGTATCTTCTTAAAAAAACAATATGATTCTAATTCATCAATAATTATTATAACACTTTTCTTCTTAACAAAAAATAATTATGCAGGTCTATTTTCTACACCATAATCCCTGATGATGACTTGAAACTCAGGTCGAAACGTCGGCATAAAATAAATAAATATGTTTTTTTTATTTATGTTGTTCTTTGCTGACCGCACCCCCAGACAAACTTCTCCAGTAATTAAAAAAAAATCATAGTGAATGTCATCAATTATAAGGCATGTTGGAATAAACATTAGTGTAATATTGAGGGATGTTAATAATGTGGAAATTTTAGGTGATAATGGCCTAGAGGCCGAAACTATTTTGGGAGTATAGTATTAAAAAAAGTTACTAAATAGTTGTTATTGAAAATAGGAGTCGAAAGTACCTGTATAGGATCGACTTACACTACATTTGATAAATACATGATCGTCCTATGTTTATACTGAATGGAATCGATACCAATCGAATAGTAGTTGTGGGATGTCAAAGGTTAGATGATTGCCCTTCTAGTATGTTTGAATATTTTATTGCATAGGAGAAACTTGATGACAATACATAAATACGGGCGAGTGAGAGTAAAATCATTAATGAACGCTCTCATCTCAATTATTTCTCCTTTAGTTCCGTTGGTAATTAATTTCTAACGGGATATAGACAATTAACTAAGGGCGCAGTTTATTATGCTCTGTACCGGAGCAAGTCGATACTATTCCGACTCCAGCGAGTCATTTTGCGAAATTTCTCTCCCGCTCTTCCACTGCCAATTATTCGAATTAACTGGTAATTTCTCGGAAGAATGTGACCCTTGAAAAGATCTCTTTAATGATCCTCAGTCGACCTTTCTCCTCGATGTAAACCAGGTCAGTCAAGTTATCTAACCTACTCCTAAAATAAAATAATATTCTATGAGTACTCCACAAAGATTTATTATATATATAAAACAATATTATATACTTCTATGATATCTAAATATCGTTAGCGAATATTTGGAAAACATTAAATTAAGATAAACATTGATGAAATCCATTGAAAAATAAGATTTCGAAAAAGTTAAGGATAAAACAAATTCAGGTGAGTTCATCTCACATCTTTCACGTACCACCATGAGATGAAACCTGATTGTTGAAAATTGCCATGGAAAAAACAAAACAAATTTCTTCATATTTTATATTCGTACAATTAGCAATAAGAAGTGTTTTTTTTTTTCAAATAAAAGGATTCATGTTAAACTTTGAAAATTTGTTTTACTTTTTAATAAAAACTAAAAAGTTTTAATTTTTAGTACCTTCATTAATTTTTTTTTTCTTAAAATTTTAATTTATTGATAATTAATTATTTTCCTGAAGCGCATACAAACAAACCATAAACACAATTTATTATTAAAATATTCACATTTACCCTTCATCGTAAACCAATGATCTCTTGTCCAACAGTATCCTTTAATAATACCCCACTTATTCCTGTCGAACAAATCCGTTACTTAGGACTACATCTCGACAAACGACTGGCATAGAATCCTCATACAAGACTGAAAAGACAGGAAACTGCTCGTCGATTTCGACTATTATAACATTTACTAGACAAACGGTCTAAATTGCCAATCCATTACAAAAGACTGATCTACATGACTATTATAAGGCCAATCTGGACATACGGAGTAGAGCTTTGGGGCTCCACTAAACTATCAAATTCCTCCCGAATCCAATCTTACAGTCCAAAAACCTTAACGCTCCTTACTTTGTCACAACTCAGGTCATCCATCAGGACCTCAATGTTCCATATGTTGCCGATTTGGCCAGAACCAGATACCATTCCTTCCATGTAAAACTTCTCAACCACCCAAATCCACTTGTTTCTAACCTGGCTTCTCCTTCATTACCCAATAATCCTCCTAGGCGTCTGAAAAGAAGATGGCTTCGGGATCTTATATAACAATAAATAGATGATTAAAAATATGTTTTGGAATGTTTCCTTATACTTCTAATGAGTAATAAATAATTCTAATAAGGTAGTGGTAACAAATCAAGGAAAAATCATTGGAATCTATCAATTTGCAAATATATCTATATTGAACTGGAATAAACTTGAGATTAAATCCATTGAATTGTAAAAAAAAAAATTGAAAAATTAAGCAAACATTATAAAAAAAATTTCGATCACTGTTTTATTAAAAATTTTTACTATTGAATAATCAATCATTATTTATTGATTTTTAACCCTAGCAGCACCAAGGGGGGGGCTCGCCGAGCCCTCACTTCCGATTTTTTTTAATACTGCTCTCAAAAAATTTTTCACAGACAAGGAAAAAAATCTATTTGCCTAAAATTTATCTACCAACATGTTGGAATTGATTTGAAAAATATTTGATAAGGAGGAAGAGT
>NW_027108625.1:437536-439372 GCF_000696795.3 Halyomorpha halys | reverse complement strand
TGAAGTGCTGCTGCTATTGCATTTAGTTCAGCAGTGAATATGTTGCATAGTTTGTGGAGTTTAATTTTGAACGTTGAGTCATTTGTTACAAATGACCAGTGATGTTTTGCCCCAGTAAGCAAAAATAAACAATAAAAACTTTTTATTTTTTGTATTTTCATTAAAATATTTTTTTGTTTTACTTCAATTTATTATTAACAATTCATCATATTGAAGAATAAAACAAAACAATTTTTTTTTTAAGACGTCATGTTTTGGGATATCATTCAACTCCTAATCAAGAAAAATCATCAGAATCCATAAATTTATAAATATACCTACATTAAACAGGGCTCTGTAGGGTGAAATAAGTTCATATTGAATTCATATAATTGTAAAAACATAGAAAAATAATTTATAAAATTTATTTTGGTTTGGTAAATAATCATTATAAATACTTTTTTTTATTGATTTATTTAATGTAATTTACATCTGTACAAAATAAGTAAATATTAGTAATAAACTACATAAGCATTAAACTACAATATTTACATATTTACATAAGTAGTAAACTACAATAAGTAAATATGTGGAATGTTTCATTTACACTTGAAAATCTCGAGAAGGAACCACCTATTGGTAGTACTTCAAGCATTAATTTAAATTAGAAGGTCCTGTGGCCATCTTTTTTTCAGACGCCTCGAAGGATTATCAGAGAGTGTTAAGGATGAAAGATTAACAACTAATGTGTTAGGATGAGTAAGGAGTTTGGAATGAAAAGACGCATATCTGTTTTAAAAAAAAAATTAATTTCAAATTTGTAATTTGTAATTATTTTATGATAATATGTGAAAACTTAAATTGAGATTGCAGTGCATAATTGCACAAATAATTTATTGATGATTTACTATTTAAAAATAATGTATAAAAATTGTCGAAACTTTTACTATTCGTGTTTATGTTACTATATATATTTTTTTTCTTCATCTAATAATTAAGGCTTTTAAAATTTAATAATGTTGGTTTATGCTATGGCTTGGTTCATGATATTTTTGTTTAATTAATGAAACAATATTTATTCTATTTCTGGGCCACTTAGGATGTAATGGCCCTTAGTTGTATTTGATTACGTGGAAATTGTGCTTGGATACAATTACATTTAAATATTTTATTATCTATTACAAATATATAATCTATTTCTGTTCCGTGTACGTCAGACCTAAAAACAGCGTACACATAATTGTTTGAAATTAACAAACTGAATAATTCAAAATTGCTAAAACCAGAACATGAAATGCGATATTCATCCAATGATTGACTTCACCCTATAAATGATAAAACGCGTTTACATTTAGCTACATTCATTCTGATTTAATTTAGTTCTTCGCCCACAGCTCAACAGAATTTATTTTAAAATATTCATGATGGCTGAAACTGTCATACTTAAATTTTTTATTACATGAGTTAATATTTCATTGAGTATTGCGTTTAGCCACCAATATGTACTAATAGTTATAATTATTCGACTAATCACAAATTTAAGTACTCTGTACAGAGTATGTCTGTTTCAGGAATAATTTAAATCTTACGCTTGATAATTCTGTGCTATTGAAAGTTTATTTAATGTCAAATAATTTTTTATTTTATTTATTAATAAAATTTTTTTATGTTAATTATAAATATTTTTTTACAGTTGTAAGCTGCTAGGGTTAAGAAATAAAAACATTTAAATTAAAACGTTGATGACCAGTGATGTTTGTTTGTTTGGTTGTTTAGTGGCGCCAAACTTCATTGGTCATCAACGCCATTTATATTTTATTTAATTTTGCTAATATTCGTTAAATTTTATTTATTTTT
>NW_027108625.1:435510-437486 GCF_000696795.3 Halyomorpha halys | reverse complement strand
AAATATTTTTTTACAGTTGTAATGATACAATTATATAGTTTTGTTGAGATAATATAATAATTACTAGTTATCTAAAAAAAGGGTATTTCAGAATAAAATAATTGTAAAATAGAATAAATAAAAAAATGAACATGGATGTTTTAGAACAGGAATTCTCTGGAGTTCCTACCTCACTCCACAAACATTTCTGAAAATTTATTGATATAAACTCCACATTTCATCAATACTCTCATAATCATAAAACGAGTTAAAAAAAATAAAGTTATCTGGATTTTATTTTTAGGAATTTTGATTATATTAATTCCTATAAATTTGTTGATTTTATAAAACTTCCAAAGATGTATAACTGTAAAATGTCAAAAATATAAGTTGCACTGCACTCGCTTACCACAGCATAACATTAAACTATAAATTCAACTTCAAAAATCCCACAGTAATAGACATAACACAAAAACACTAAAAGCAGAAGGTTTCTATTCTTATAACTAAAAACATTACGGACACAGTAAACAATAAAACTGACACAAAACATCTAAATACACACTACGCAGATATTATTGATAGATTAACCATGTAAACATAAAAAAATAGAGAAAATAAGTGAGAATAAAAAAGCCCAATCATAAATTTTAATTTAAATTACAAAATATATAAAATTGTACATACTAATAGGGAGAAAACAAAACAGCATACTTGATATGGTCCAAAGAGGTAATATCAAATATACAGCAATGGTGTGTGCTATAGAGAGAGAGATGAATGCACCAATAGTGAAGGAGAATGAATTAAACAATGCAGTATGAAACAATTTTCAACCATGGATGACATGATTTCAATAGTGAAATTAAAAACATGACAAGTATGAGCTAAATATAATTACAAGAATTACTAATATATATGACATGGATGAAAATTGTTGATAAAAATAAGTGCCAAGCTAACAGAATGGTACATCAACCAATTAAAGAAATCAAATAATACAAAAAGCAATGAGTAAGTAGTGATATGTACAAAGAAAAACCAATAATTTAAAAATTTATTGCAAAACAAAATTTGATATAATTTATTTCATTTCTACTAAATTACTATTATTTAAACTAACCAATTCTCTATTGGTATATTAAATGATTAAGTACAATGTTTTGTATAACTTTGTACTTGATTAAGTATATGTTTTGTACAATGTATTTTATTTGTCCGCCTGTTTGTATCCCTTTATTTTAACAGAACCAGTATACGTAAATAATATGTCTGAAATTGTGAATCTACTCTCATCACCTTGTCTGTAGCAGGATGCTGAACAATCTTAAGTAATATTTTGTGAGGAATTGTAAAGGTTTTTAGGATTGTAAAGGGGTATGAATATGGGACAATTGTCCTGAGACGAGAAAATAGATTATATTCATTTATGGAAGTTTTTTAAGCACAAAAGATGTATAGAAATTAATAAAACTATCATAAAACATAAAAATGGTATATAGATAATAATAATTTACTAAAACAAACTATAAAATGATAGGCCACATTTTCTTCTAATTTCATTAGAAGAAAAAGACGAGACTCAAAACTGGTTGTAGATTCGACTTTGATGAACATTTCCAAAGTCAGAATTTTTTATGACGAGTATTTGCTGGAGGTTTATATCCTGACGTAGAGGAAAAAGCTGACTTGAGCACTAATCCTCAGTATGCAGATGTTGGAACTGCACAGCATTGCAGTCTGCAGCTCTTGTTCAAAATCCTACTCATCTTGATGGTGTCTGCTCTAAGGATCTTTAGCATAGGAATAGTTCTAGAGCAACTCATCAGTACATCATATAGTCTGAATAAAGAATGACTCGTATACACAGGGGGAAATATATGCTTTTAAAGTTATATATTTATAATATAACATAACATATTTATAATATAAAATATATGCTTTTAAAGTTATATATTTAAATTTAATTCGATTGCCCACTAAACGTTCTTTGTTCT
>NW_027108625.1:423632-433915 GCF_000696795.3 Halyomorpha halys | reverse complement strand
ATTTTATTTTATTTTATTTTATTTTTTTTTTACTTTTATCATCCCATAGGCGTTGATGACCAGAGGGTTTTACGCCTTTAAGCAACAATCAACAACACAACAAAACGTATGCTCAATTTTACTTTATTGTTAAGTATATCCACCTTCTAAATTCTCCCTTAATTCGTCCTTTTTCGGTCCGAATATTTTACGTAATACTTTTAAAATCAAAACGCCGACTGTTGTTACAAATATAACATAAAAAAGACGAAACGAATATATATACACATATATGTAAATAAGAATTAAATATTAAAAAAGAAAAAATATAATTAAACAAAAATAAACAAGAAATTATTGGCTTTGAGGACCAGTGATGTGTTTTACGTCATTGAACATAAACAATCAAGCACTTTGGGTAAATATTAATTATAATGGAATTTGATAATTAAGTAGAGTAAAAAATATTTCTTGAACTAAATATCCAAGAAATATTTAATTTCTTTTTGCTTATTAACCGCTAGATTTATTGATTATTTCTGAATTAATAACTCAGCTTTTCTACATGTGCCAAAATATAAAAAAAAAATTTTGAAACGAGCAACGACTAATTATAACTCGAAGTAGAGTAGTAAATGTATGTTGTGTGTGTGATGCGCGCTATACAACAACTTTTTTGTACTATTTTTTTTTTTTTTTTGGAATGAAATAATAATTCGTTGAAGCTAAAAACATAACACCAGCCGTACTGAATGTTATGACAAAGGTTTGGCTATAAATGTCCGAACCGTAATGAGTACGTTTCCTTTGGTTCCGCTGTAGAAGTGTACTAATTAACAAGTTTTATAATCTCTTTCCCGGTCCTTCTAATCAGGAAAAAATAATGTTGTAGACTATAAAATTTTAATTATGCTTGAGTAAAATACACTTATAAATTACTAGATTCCTTATGATTGTATTGATTTATATTAGTTTGTGAAATTAAATTCTCGCTTTAATGAAGGAATTCTGTTATATTATTGAGTTTAATTTCTTCTCCGTTCGTTGAACTCTTATGAAATGATCTGGGAAAATGATATTATTTGTAGCATCCTAACAAAAATTCTAAAAATGTTAAGAATGGAGTATTCGATAGAAGGTTACTCTTTTTTTTATTTTAAATAATATATTTCAAATAAACTTAAATATAAACTAAAATCAACTTAATAAATTTTAACTTTTTATTTATTATAAAGATTTTTTTCTTTTAAATCTTTATTGAAATTTACAGCTGTATATTATATAATACATTCAGTAAATTTAATCTTTGTTAAAATGGAGTGTTAGAGGTGTGTAGAGAAACTACCCATTGGTAGTACTCTAATAACATTTTACATTAATAGGTCTCATGGCCATCTTCTTTTCAGTCGTCAGTTGTCAGGAATAGAAGAGGATGCAAGGTTAGATACTAGGGGGTTTGAGTGGTTAGGGAATTTATAATGGAAGGAATGATATCTAGTTCGGGGTAGATTGGTTACATAGGGAACATTAAGGTCTTTATGTATAATTTTGTATTGTATGATTTGTGACAAACTAAGGAGCATTGAGGATTTTGGATTGTAAGTATTGGATACGAGAGGAATTCGAAGGTTTACTGGAGCCCCAAAGCTCAACTCTGTATGGCCAGATGGGCCTTATTATTTTCATGTAGATCAGTCTTTTGTAAAGAGTTGAAAGTTTAGATCGTTTGTCTAGTAGTGCTGTAATAGTCGGAATCTGCGTGCAGTTTTCTGTCTTTTCAGTCTCGTATGAGGATTCCAGGTTAGTCGTTTGTCAAGGTGTAGTCCAAGATAACTAATCTGTTCTAAAGGAGTAAGAGCCACATTATTAAAATGTACTGTAGGGCAGTCGGCAGGTTTACGACGAAGAGTAAATGTTATTTGATGGGATTTATTTTTATCCTCCAATTGCGACACCATTCTTCGAGGGTTGTGATATGGGACTGGAGAGTTTGGGATGCAATCAAAGGGTTATTACTAACTGTGAGCACACTAATAGTTATTAATCTTAAATTATACTATGGGCATGTCGTTTTTAGTAAAATTGTTTTTCGTTGTAGAGAAAAACAATAAAGTTGTGTAATTGAATGAACCTCAAGATCTATAAAAAAATATATATATTTTCTGAAGCAGCTATAGAATGCAATTTTGCTTTTGTAATGTTTGAATGAAAAAAAGCAACATGTTTATTTCTATTATATCTACATTATTTCAATAAAAAATGTTTTAAGGGAAAATAATAATGAAAATACATGAAAGCTATATGTGAAGCTATATTTCACTTAAATTTCAAAAATATCAATCAATTTAGAAAGCCAAGCCTAAATAACGAATCGCTTCAACAGTTATAGACGTCCAACTTCCTTTATACAATTCCAGGTCAACTGGACAAGCAGTCACAAAGATAGCCAAATAACTGGAAACGGGTATCAGCTTTGAACTGATTTAATTAGCTGAGTGAGTCGGTGTTATGGGAAAAGTCGCTGACATAATATTCGCATAACGGGTTATATAAGTTGTTTATGCACGGGTGTGGTTCTCTAAGGAGTGTCTACAAACATTAATCCATTATAATTTATTAACATAAAGTCAGTAAAAATATCAACATTTTTTTTAATTGTTAAAATTATATTTAAATATACAGAGTTAAAATATTTAAAATGATTATATTATTATTTTAAAAAATCATTAGTCTTTCAAATAGCTATTGATTTATAATATTTTGCTTATTCTTGCATCATCAGATCTGACATCGAAGTAATCACAATTATGCAAACCAACTGGAAATAGAAAACTTTTTTTAGAAAACTCACGTTTACAGCCGAATGACAAAGAAACAAACATTTTTGAAATTTTCTTATCATTTATAAATCAAATAATTAATATAATATTAAATCATTGCTGGAACGAGGGATGGTTTTATTTTTACCTTATTATTATCATCCAAGTCCAAGATCTTTATGTTTCATTTGTAACCGATCTAGCCCGAACCAGATATCAATCCTTCCATTACAAACTCCCTAAACACTCAAACCCATTAGTTTCAAATCTTGCTTCCTCTTTTATTCCGGACAATCCTCAGAGGCGTCTGAAGAGAATATGGACTCGAGACCTTATATTGTAAAAATGTTTTTAGAGTGTTACCATTGGGTAGTTTCTCTACATGTTTGTACCATACCATTATGATTTCCTCAAATTTACTTGATGTAAGTTGTAAATATCAATAAAAAAATTTAAAAAAAAAAAAACCTTATTATTAAACTTTCACTTACCTATGTATAGAATATATAGCAAGGGTAAATATGGTGATTATGCAAAAGTTGGAATTTGAATTTTCGACTGAAATACACGTTTAGAGATCCCTATGAAGAGTCAAAATAAACAAGTCTCGCGAAATTGTATTCGTAATCTAGACTTTAAAAATTGAAATTCTGAATCTTAATGATTTTCGAAGTAATAACTCCACAAAAAAACAGGATAAAATTATAGATAATTGTATAAACCAAAGATGGATTCTACGGTATCAAATTATTGTATGACTGGGTGAATGAAAGGAAATCATGTATTTCGTTGGAAAATTAATGCAAATGAAAACTATCCACTGTCAAAGTACATTAAGGTGACATAAGAAAAGAAGAAAGGATTCTTAATTTTAGGCACATAGATCCCATTTCTATAGTACTTATTTTAATAATGAATTATAACTTTGTCTTAGACTATTCCGCAATTAATTAATTTAAAAGTAATTAATAATTAGATGATAATTAAAATATAAGATTGATACTTAAATATTTTATTTCTATTGGACATCTATAGGATTTTTTTGTCACATCTCATTGCATAGGTCAATTTATTTTATAAAGGCCAACAGAAAAAGCTAAAGTACAACTGACTATATAATGAACGAATTTACATATAAAAACGAAATATACTGTCAGTTAATCATTAGAATGTTTTTACTCCGTTGAAACAAACGATCCCATTCATGTTAACATTTTGAAAAGAAATAAAATAAATGTTCTGATTCATTAGAATATATATAAAAAAAAAAGTAAAACTGTAGCGATGTTCACTTGTCAAATTATTCATGCAAATATAGATTTAATTAAATGAAAAACAACAGAACGAGCCGGGCGTGTAATTGTACTGTGATACAGAATGAATCATCGGAATAAAAAAAAAAAAAACAACAGCCAGATAAATCATAAACAGATGCAAGCATAATGTAGGTTGATTTGTTGTTACACATCACATTACAGTTAAAGTACATTTCAATTTAAAAAAAAAAAAAAAAAATTGATTCAAAGATATTTAATAAATTGAGTCCATTTTGTCTGAAGTAACTCCTCATCGATTTTTTTTTTAAATCCGAGATGAGTTTCTATTCGTATAGAAAAACAGCCGGGGAATCTGATAGTAAAGTTAAGAGTTTTCTAAAACGTACCTTAATATAAAAAACAAAATTTGAAAATATTTTTATATTCGAAATCCGCCTTGAACAGTAAATTAGTTTATTCCAGAGTGTTCCCATTTTAGAAGATGATTCCATTCCTAACTGTTCCTCAGACCATAGTTACAGTAATGCTGGACATAAATTTCTTTATGATTTCTTTCCAAAACTGGCCCTGATTTTCAATTCTATTTTTAGAACCTATATTTATTATTTCTCATTTTAAAGCTCGATATTTATAATTTCAAAACGTTAATGTAACATAATATCTTAGTAAGATCCATGACTGTTTTGTGAACAAAATTACTATAACAAACTATGATCAGCAGTAGAAAGGAGAGCAATGTCGGTAACATAGATATAGGCGGAAGTACATTTGAACAGGTAGATAGGTTTAAGTATTTTGGGTTCTACGGTAACGAAAAACGAAATTTATGAGGTAATAAAAGTGAGATTAAAGGCTGGAAATGCTTGTTATTTTTTAATTTCGAAATTGCTAAGCTCACGCCTTCTATCGAAAAACTTAAAAACTAGAATTAAAAAAATTATTATCTTTCACACCAATCTTTGTGGATGCGAATCTTACACTAAGGGAATAACGGCACCTCAATTCGAAAGTATTACGTAAAATATTTGGACTGAAAAAGGATGTATAAACAAGAGGATTTAGAAGGCTACACAAGTGAGCGGATCACTAAAATGTTAATAAACACTGAACTACGGATAAACTCGGGGGTAGACCGAAACGTAGATGGGATGATTTGCGTTAAAACTGATTTAGTAGATTTGGGTTTGTAGGAGCTTCACTGAAAAGATGTGTTTAGAAAACTATTGGTTGTTTCGGTTTGAACCTACGGGTTAACTGAACCTTTATTATGATTATTATTATTATATTGTAATGTAATAAGAGGAATTAAATTTTTATAAAACTTTTCAGATGACAACTTTCAAATTCAAATGACTAAGTCAATTTGTCAAAATATTTCATTACTAATAATTTTATAATTAACTATAAATAAATAATTAATTATGTTCGTTGGCTTATTCTATAGATTTCAGTTCAGATGGTAAAGGTAAGGCAGGTGAATTTTGGGGATTGATCCTCGTCATCGACTGTGAATATGCTTCTCGTTTTTTTTTCGTAATCCATATGTATATTTTTGGTTTTACTGTATTTTAAAACCACATAAAAAAAAAAAAAAACAGCTGGGAGAGGAATATTAATTTCGCCGAAGTTAATAATAACTAAAACATTAAGGTTGGATACGAGAGGAATTCGAAGGTTTAGTGGAGCCCCAAAGCTCAACTCTATATGTCCAGAAGGGCCTTATTATTGTCATGTAGATCAGTCTTTTGTAATGGATTGGCAGTTTAGATCGTTTGTCTAGTAAGTGCTGTAATAGTCGGAATCTGCGTGCAGTTTCCTGTCTTTTCAGTCTTGTGTGAGGATTCCAGGTTAAACATATGGGTAAAACATTAAGAAATAAAATAAAAAGTCTAAAGTCAAATAAAAGTTGCTTTCAATACAAAATCAAATGACTAAACTGATTAATGCACAGCAATAAACAGATTTAAAAATTAATAACTACATATAAATACAATACTGTGTATCTGCGAATCTACATCATTTCTTGATGTACCACAATTACTATAGGACTATCGTTACTAAGTTGTATACGATGTTTTTGTAGGCAACTTTCAAAAGGGTTCAAAAGTTGGTGGGCCCTCATCTATACTGATTCAAATGTGTTAAATTTTCTAATTTTTATTAAATTAAATCTCACTATGCCACTCATCAAACGCAGTGGTTGTATTACCATTAATCGCTAATAACAATAAAATGTCTAACCAGTCCAGACTGATTCCACAGATGACCATAGATTTTTGATCCTTAAATAGGCAACGCCAACCAAATAATCCCCATTGAACATTATTCTAACATTTAAATATTATAATACAAAATATAATGCATCTTTTCATTCTAAAAATGTAATAAACTTCTAAAGAAAAATATACAAAAAAAAATTAATTTAATGAAATCAAATACTAATAAAATAAATTTACACTGTCAATCCGATTGAGGTAGTTCCTAAACAGAGATCAAACTGACAGGCGCAAGCGTAGTACAGTTTTCTGTTCCCAACTATCTAACACGTAGGCCCCATGCTAGTTTAATGATAGTTCTGACTCGTGAAGGAACATGCCTGCAACCAACTTTTGACCACTTTTATAAGTTTTCTATAAGAGAAGCGTATACAACTTTGTAACTAGATTCCTACTGTACTGGTACATCAAAGAAATATCCTTTGACCATTCGGAGTCGCAGATACTCAGTATTTTATTTATATATAGTTATTAATTTTGTATTGTTTTTCATTATTAAGTTTGATAATTTTATTTTATCTTCAAAGTAACTTTTATTTTAATTTTTATTCTTCACTTTATTTCTAAATGTTTTATTTTGATTATATGTTTATATTTTTATTGTTAACTTCACAAAAATAATTGTTCATAACATAGCTAGTTTAATTTTGGAACTTCCTTAGAAAAAAAAAACTGATTTAATTTGATTGTCTTAAACAATTTTATTGGAATATATCGGTAGTGGTGATACAGTTCGTTGAATTTATTAAAAATAATTATATAATAATTTTACATTGGTAATAAAAGTCTCTAACGAACTTGTAAGATTGCAAGTCTGTTATGTGATAATAAGGGCTTTATAATCTGGATCACTGAAATGAGAATCGTGGGATTATTTTTTCTCCACATTTGTTTCCATTGTTGTATTTAAAATTGTAAAGTATTTTTTCCCTTTTTTTAAACCGTCTTAAGCCGGATAACTCAAGAAAAAAAAAATTAAAATTGTGAGAATTCCTCAGAGTTGGTGCGGTTAGCTACGGGCTCGGAAAAATGTGTCCTCGGGAATCAACAGGTGCTCAGGATCCTGGAAGCAAAGGAATCCCTTTGATCGTCCTGCTACTAGAGGACACCTTTCTAAAGGATAAGCGGAAAGGCTATAAATAACAATCAGCCGCCGGAGATATCAATTAGGAACCGCTATATCATATTCGATGTATCGAGTTGGCCATATCGAGATAGCTTCCTTGTAACAAGATCGATTAGTCGCCCTGTCTGTCTAACGGTCGAGGTCGGGATAAATTTAGAAGGCAGCGTCGCATGATGGGGGAATGGAATTTAGTTGTAGGCGAATTCATAAAGTCGCATGTTGATTGTGGAAATAACATTCACAGCGGAATGATTAACGGCTACTGTTTGTTTAATCTAAGATATTTCAATGAAGGATTGCTTCGGCATTAAATGTAGAACATTCCTAGGTTTGCTATGGTAACTACGCCAAACAATGTTAATATTAAATACTGCATATCTAATGACATGCATGTTATGGAAATATTTCAAGCCTGGGCAATAGTTTGTTTTATTTTTTAAAATATTAATGGAAGATCATTGGTTGACTTGAAGATTGTCTGGGTGGTGGTCAAGTAAGGTACACAAAAAACAGGAAAAACTACTCATTAGCAATTAATGTTTATTCCAACACAGCAGAGCTTCTTCAGGGTTGAATCATAACAGAGTTGGGATTCTCTGAGAGATTCAGCCTTGCAAAGATCAACTCAAAAGAACAGTACGCCATTAATTAAGCACTGGAATTCATAAAGTTACTTATAGTACAAGAGCCCAAGAGGAGAAAAAAGGTAGTTTATCCCTATTTTTTATTACTTTAATGAAAAATATGTATAATTACCAATCAAAATTGATGAATCTTCCAAGTATAGGTAGAGCGAATAGAAAATAGCTGCTGTTTTGAAAAGTTAAAAAAAAAATAATTTTTCATCCAGAGCTCTATATCTTTAAAACTATCAATAACACTAGAAATTTTAAGGGAACATCATTTAAAGTATAGTAAATCTTCTTAAATATGAACCCAAATAGAGCTATTTATGTTCAATATTTCTCGAGATAAAACCTTTTAAAAAGAGACATTTCATAAAACAACCGAAAAATCATAAGTTAGTGAATTTATTTAGAGGAATCTAGACCTCCGATGTCATTTGACGTACAGTGTCTATTATCACTCAAATCAAAGCTAGTTTAAAGTACTAGAAAGTAGTCTATGACGTTTTATCTTCATAGGAGTAGTAGTGTTAATGATATTGGCTCAAATACATAGTTTTTAGTTGTTGAGAAAAAATTTCATATGCAAAAATTATATTCATATGCGAATATCATGAAAACTACTACACTTACGGAGATATGTGAAATGAACTACTTTTTATTTTTTATGTCCTAGAGTTTATAAATTTATTTTGTCAAATATTATAAAAAATAGTACTCCTACGAAGATGAACACTATAAACTACTGTATATTACATACAACTACCTTTAAATTGAGCAATGGCAGACATTTTTATGTCTTACGATGTACCTATGTCTGAGATATAGATTTCTCTAAATAAATTCACTAACTACTTTCTTTTTTAAAAAGCTATATCTTTAGAACTATTGATCGAAAATAGCTCTATCATATTTTAGCAAATTTACTCTATCTTTAACTATTTTCTCTTAGTTTTTTAAGTGTTGTTGGTAGTTTTAATGATATAGAGCGCTGAATAAAAATTTAATTTTTTTTAACGTTCAGCAACAGCCACCATTTTTTATTCTCCCAACCTATATTTGGCAGATTGGTCAATTTAGACTAGTAATTAAACATAGTTTTCATTAAAGTAATATAAAGAAGGGGGTAGGGGTGATGAAATGATTAATACATTTAATAATTCTTTGTCGGCTCTTACCAATATTTCCAACAATTATACAAAAAAATTATTACCCTTAAGGACTTAATTTCAAAATACCTCGTGTAAGGGCTTTCATAGTGATACAGCAGCTGAACAACTAGGTAAAATTAGTGACACCTACACAAAAAATAAATAAATAAATTTTAAAAAATGCCAAAACAAACTCACATTTATTGTAAGGTAGACTAGAATGAACTAAGAAAAAAATCAAATTGGTGGTTAAATTACATCATGGTTGATTGGAATAGACCAGAAGTTTCATTGCCTAGTAATAAAATATTTTAATGAAATAAAATCACGCGAGCAATTAATATTAACATTTGGATTATATTTTTATTGGGTCATAACAGAGGCATTTAGCCATCTTTTGATCACTGCTTATTTTTTAACTCTCTAGTTTTTCACCACCGCATCTTGCAATTTTAATGGTATTTGTTTTTAATGAATTTTGATAGTGAGTCATATTTTGAATTGAGTTCATATCTGGCATTCTTTTTTTATCCGACTCGTTTTGAAGGCGTAGATTGCCAAAAGCCGTAAATAATTGTTCAAAGATTTAGATGATTCAAGCGTAAACAGTGCAAAAAATTGAAAAGAGCATATAACAATGTACTTTTAGGATACAATTTCCAATATGAATATTTCATCATAATTTAAGTTTCCTTGACAGACTGTAAATAGTAAAATGGATATTGAAGCATGTTGAGAAAACAATCGGTATTAGGGGTATTCATGATATTGTGTTAAATGTTTTTTTAATTATTTATTTATTGTAATTTACAACTGTACAAAATAATACAATAAGTAAATATGTAGTAAGTTTCATATACACTTCTTATGAGTACGTATCTTGGGAAGGAACCACCCATTGGAAGGAACCACCCAAACATTTATTTAAACTAGAAGGTCTCGTGGCCATCTTCTTTTCAGACGCCTCGGAGGATTATCAGGGATTGTTAAGGATGAAAGATTAAGAATTAATGGGTTAGGATGGTTGAG
>NW_027108625.1:422740-423067 GCF_000696795.3 Halyomorpha halys | reverse complement strand
GTAGTGTTTGTGATGCATTAGTTGGGTCGTTGTTTACAGAAAGTATACATGTGTCATCAGCGTATGTTAGCACTGTGTTAGGGTGGGTTGGGACGTGTTAAATGTAAAATGATTTACCATGTTAAATGTTATATGTATAGCATAAGTATAGTATAAGTTATAGTATAAGTGGCCATATTTAAAGTCATGTTGAATGGAAAAGGCATAAGAGCTCCTAGCAGATTTTCTGAATAACTTATGTAGTCCATCCAAAAGTTCATATTAAGGGTATTCATGATGTTGTGTTAAATGTAAAATGTTTTACCATGTTAAATGTTATAACTATAA
>NW_027108625.1:399279-422140 GCF_000696795.3 Halyomorpha halys | reverse complement strand
AACATGAGTTTTTCCATTTAACACGCTTTAACATGTTAAACCAAAGATCATGAATACCCCTATTATTGTTTACTTCTAAGTTTTGACTATAGTAATTTATTACAACATGAAGTGTGGCTACTGATTATCTTTATAAAAAAGTCCAAAACAGAAGACAAAAGAAAAAGAACACTAACTACGAGTAAGTAACCTAACACGACAATAAAACGGTGACTAGCTCAGCTAGTCTGTTTCTTGACGTCATTCTCCACTTAACAGACTCTCAGCCATGTTACATGATATATCGTTTTAACATGGTAAATGATAGAAATATTTCTCCATTTAGCATAGGTTTTTCTATTTAACACGCTTTAACATGTTAAACTAAAGATCATGAATACCCCTTAATGATGACGGATTTTTGTGTGATATTAAATTCTGACATGATTTGGTACTTAAGATTTTTATTTTTTATTTATTTTTTTAATTTCTGCACGCATTACAAAATCGAGCAATCCATTGTAAAATCCGTAGCGTCGGATCAAAAATGTTCCTAATATGAAATCGCCTTAAATTTCGCATTACAATCAAAATCTGTAACAAAAAGTTCTCCTTTCGATCAGAAATTGCTGAGTTTGGTACGTTGGGTGAGGTGCACTAGAAAAGTTTGAAAATCAGAAATACACACACAAACATATATGCTAAGTTCTTCCCTCCTTAGCTCTACACTTTACTGACTAATATATTTTCATTTCTTATTGTTAAATATGTTAGTAAAAATAGCTACACAATCTATTAAATCTTTAGAGAACTATTTTGTACCTCTGTGAAGTTGGGCCCCCATATTCTAAATATTTGAAATTTTTTAGAGTTTTGGTTACCCACTTGAATTCTAGAGATCTCAATTATTTAAGGAAATAGTTCTGTCGATAAAAATTCAAACTACGAAGAGTTCTAAAAATTATCCCTAATAATCTAAGTGCTAAAGTTCATTGCAAAAGTGTTATAGGGTGTCATGGTTGCACAAAAGTCGCGCGTATTTTTAGTTGGTATTTCTCGTGTCTTAAACTACAGAAATGTTTCGTAAAATTATTGCAGACTCTAGAAGTATTATGGAAGCTACCAGAACTTGAAGCATTTTTAATTTTCACTACTTCTCAGTACGAAAATTTTCGATCAACAATTTTCTTGTCGTTTTCTGGGAGTTCAGCTGGTACCCCAAGATTACTAAAAAAATATCCTTAATAATTAAAATGCTTAAGTTTTTAGCGAAAGAATTATGAAGTGTTACGTCATACAAAAGTCGCGGGTATGTTCTAAACAGCACATGTATTTCTGTAAATAAATGAGAACTCTAGAACTCTTAGGGGGGCTACCAGAACCCTCCCCCAAAAATGTAAATATTTAGAGGATAGGGGGCAAACTTCACAAAGGCCAATTTTGTTCCTGATGCAGATTACGCCATTTTCCAGGGTCATACTATGTACTTTTTGTTTGTATAATTGTATAAATAATTCTAATTGTATAATTGTAATAAATATTAAATTTTATAGACGTTACTTTTTTTATTTCACATAGCTCTTCCAGACGGTAATCAATAACAAGAAGTAATGATTGACTGGAGCTGGAGACAGACATCAGAGGCGATCCGTATAACAGCGGACGGACATTCGGAGGAAATTGAAACCGGGAGAGGTACTAATCTGTTTTGTTTTTTGTGGGCGATCGTGAAGTGTAAATAGACCGCATTAGGGGGGAGGAAGGGCAATTTGTAGGCGGGAGGATAACTGTTATTACCTGACCAGGACATCTGGTAATGGTACCAGCTCCTTCAGATGGCCCTTCTTACATCTCAGGGTCGGGCTCTTATGAGTGTAGTCAGCCTTATATGTTTCGTAAAATCTTAAAGGAATATGACCGATAGTTGATAATAAGAAGTCGGCGCAAGTACCAACTTATATTTTTAATGTATGACTTTAAAAAGAAATTGTAATTTGATTTTGAAGATTCTGAAATCAAACTTTACAAGATTATTTTAAGTTTATTTTTTAATAAAAACTTTGGAAAGTTCCTATGTAGGTAAAAGTACACACTTAACCTAACGTGCATGTGTTGATGTTTCTTTTCCTAAACACTCTAAAACAATGTCTGAATGGCCAATACAGAATATGCATTGAATATTGATTCTAAATTTCTCGATCATTATAAATTTACCGAATTATAATATGTTCTTGAATTACAGACACCAATAACTCTTTTCGAAATATTTTTTATTTATGATGAGGTGTGGATAGTTGACCGTAGATTAATGCTTGAAGAAGTTTTTATTTATATTTTTTTTAGTTGGCTCTTCAGACCTCGTAGATCTTTGACCGCTCAAATCAGCCTTCTCCACGCCGGCTAGTCCTTTCCAGTTTTCTGGATGGAGCTGTTTCGCATCTTTGTTGATTCTGTCTATACATCTGATTTTTGGCCTACGCGGTCCCTTGCCTACTATACTAGCATTCATTGTTATGTATAGGCTTCCTGATGGATTGCTTCGAGCCACAGGTCCCCCACCCATCTTAACCTCCTTGCATTTATATCCTGAAATATCGATTGACCAGTCTCTTCAAGCAGTTCATTGTTTGTTCTTTTCCTCCATTTGTTAAGGCTCTGATACCGATTCGCTCCTGTGATTGTACGAAGGGCTTTCCGTTCAAATCTCTCGATTCTTTTCGTTATGAAACAAAATGTTTATAATTTCTCTCAATTCTAAAAATACATATTGTCTTGACATAGTCCATTGAATAATTTTATTGTTAAAAATAATATTAATAAAAGATTTATTGTCTCGAATTTTTAGACTTTATTTTACAATTAATAAATTATATTAGTTCATCGAGTTATTACACATACATTTATTGGTTTAAGTAGTTTATGTTAAACATTCTACATATGTAATAAAATCAAATAAATTTAATATTAATAATAACTGTCTATATTTCTCTCTGTTAGATATGGTTAATAATTTTAAGTCATTTATTATTTCATTATAACTAAATAACAATCAAGATTACGAATATAGGCCTATATAGATAATTAATATAATCTAAGGGCTTAAAAATACTGTTTAATACAAATACATAATTTATTTGTTGATTGTATAATTGATTGATTAATATAATATTTATTGTAACAAAAAAATAATAAAAATAAAAGTACCATCTAATATTTAATTTTTTTTTCAGACTGATGCTTGTGGTAAGCGGCTGGTGTTTGAAAACAGCTCCGCAGTAAAGACCGTGCAAACAGCAGAGCTTGAAGACTTGCAGAAAGCGACCGAAACGTCGGATCAACCATTTGCAGCTCCAATTCTTCAGCACACATCAGCGTTTAGTTACTACCTTCTTCATATCTGTCCTTTCTAGTATTTTTTATATCATTCTAGGATTCATTTTTCCTTTTTTTTCTTATAAAATATCAATGAATGTCAATTATAAAAATAATAAAATATATCATTAACATATTGAAATATATAAATCACATTCAGTAATAGAACAGAATCAGGTACTTGTTTACATCATATGAAAAAGTCAGAATTCTAAGTTTTACAAATACGTACATATCATAATTTATAATTTTATATGATACCATAGAAGTTTACAAAAACTTTATACAATTATTTATAATTCGGTATCGTGATTAAATTTAAATGTTTTAAAACAAGTCACGTATTGATATTAACTTAAATAAAATACTATTTTTTTTTTAATAAAAATTTAATTTTCTGGAAATAATGTTCAACCATTTTGAAAATGTATCGAGAATAAAAATCATTAATGATTGAACATTATCAAAATCTCGCAGTTTGCTTTATGGTCCGGATGCAAACAATTATTTTTACTTAAAATTGATACATATTCAAAAAATGGTAGGTAAAAAACTCTATAAGATAGGTCATATTTTTTTTTTAAATATTTTTTTAGTTATTGATTGATAGATATTACAATCTGCCACACAGTTGTGGGCAATAGGTAAATAGATCTCTTAAAATATATACAAACAGAAGAATAAATGAACATAATCAGACTATGTGTATGAAAAATAAATAAATAAAATAACGTAATGATAAAATAATATAGTCTCTAGTCACATTTACACTCTAATACACAATATTTACACAATCGACCAGAGGATCTCTGAGCCCACTCTCTCCCTCACGTCTGGGGGGTAGAGTAGAGCAGTGAGCCAGTGGAGGTTGAGCAAGTGCGCTAAAGCCGCAAACACTCAACTTGAGTGGAGAATCTGACCATCACCAGAACTCCAATTGTCCATTTTTATTTTAATAAGTCTCTTGGCCATTGGCGTTTCAACCTTCTAGGTGGGCTGTAGGGATGGGTGGAACTAGATAAGGTTTGAACCAAAGGATTACGATGGTTGGAAAGGTTTATATGGAATTTTGAGAATTTGGTTGGTATGAGGTCAAGGACAAAAGGGATATGTAGGTCATGGTGTAGTGTAGCTCATAATTAGCGCTTTGGTTGCTACTAATTATTACTAAATTAAATAATTTCCTTGTCGACAGTCAAAGTGTTAATAAAAATTATAACAATCATAAATTGAACAACGCATCATCAAATCTAAATGAGACAATTATCTTATGTCTAAGGCTTCTTCCCATTATTATAATTTTCTATTTAGTGACTGCTTAGCCAAAGCCAGTTGAGCCTCACTAAGAATAATTACATGGGTTTATTTATTTATTTTTTGAGCATTTGGTAATATTACTTCCACCACGGAAAACCAAATTTTAAATTTAATAAATTGGCAAAAAATAAATAAGGTACAATAACTTTAAAATAGAATAAGATAAAAAAAATCATAACAAATGCTTCTTTAAATATCTAAAATATGCTTTTTAATAGATATGACATCTTTTAGATATTCAATAATTAATTAAATAAAGTTTCTGGTATCAAATATAAATCCTACAACTAAATGATATTTATTTTATTTTTGGTATCTTCAGTTTTATTATACCTTGAGAGAAGCAACTTAAAATTGGTGTTAAAGAATCATTTATTAACTGAAAACTATTTGTTATATATATCTTGTCGTTATCAAAATATTATAATAATATAATGCAATTTATATTAATAATGATCATGGAAATAGAGGATTAAAACGATTTAATAATTAATTTTATCATCAATCCATCACCCAAGGAACAGATGGCTCGCGGTGATGTACTCTATTCCACCATGACTTGTCCTTCTCTAGTCGACCACATGGGAAAGTAAATAGAACCTTTGTCCATCATTGTCTGTCAGCAATGGATCCTTTACACTTTGTTCTGTCACTATGACAATAAGTGAGGATGATGATGAATGTATTGTTAGTTTTTTATCACTAATATCAATAACAATAAAAAGACTTGGTGGTTCCATATCGATATCAACATTGACTATTACCTATATAAACTCGTCGAAACACATATCTACAATATCTTATATTATATCCTCATATAAACGTTTTGGTCTATCTCTCTGGGTCAAAAATGACTAAATATTAATTTTATATACGAATTATTGATATTTTATTTTATGATATTTTTATTTTGACTATTTTTTTAATTCAATTTGTTGAATAGATAATAATGCACATTGATTTCAATAGTGATAATCAAGGTCCGGAATTGTATGCAGTATTCTTTGTAATAAATAGGATGATAAAGGATAAATAGGATAAAGCTAATTAATTAACCTTAATGTCATGGTCAATCTAGCACAATACAGGTATTAATCTTTCCATTTTGAACTCCTTAACCATCCAAACTAACTAATTTCTAACCTTGCTTCCTCTTTTATTCCTGACAATCCTCCGAGGCACCTGAAAAGAACATGGCTTCGAGAACTTCCAATGTTAGAATCTTAGTAAAGTGGCACCAATGAGCAGTTTCCCAACAAATCAGTATCATGTCATTGTAATAAAACTAACATCACGTATACTAAATGTATATTTACGTAAATAGAGACTTGGAATCCACACATAAGAATGAAACGACAAGAAACTGCTTGTAGATTTTGATTGCTACAAAACCTACTAGACAAACGCTCTAAACTTCCAATTAACTACAAAAAATTATTCTACACTATGATAATCAGACCAATTTGGACATATAGAATAGAGCTCGGGGGCTCTACCAAACCATCAAATTCCTCCCACATCCAATCCTTACAATCGAAAATCCTTGATACTCCTTATTATGTTACAAATAAACTCATCCACAAAGACCTTAACATCCCATTCGTTGCAAATTTGGCCAAAAACAGATAGGCGTCTTTTAATCCATTAGTTCTTAATCTCGCATCCTTCACAATCTCTGATAATCCTCCGAGCAATCTAAAAAGAAGATGGCTACAGGACCGTCTAATTTAAATTAATGCTTGAAATACCACCAATGTATGGTTCCTTCCCAAGAGTTTCAAGTGTAAATGAAACATTCCACATATTTACTTATTGTGTTTATTATTTTGTACAGACGTAAATTACATTAAATAAATAAAAATTATATAGGTATGAGTTATGGATATATGAATATAACAGAACATGGTTAATATAATGATGTATGAAAACCCGACAGTTTCAGTCCAATATTTTTGTATGCATTTTTCGTCACTCATACTTCTGTCTTATTTTTATGACTACATATAAGGAATATAATTACGAAATCAGGCCATTTTCAAATTTTTATTTATTTATTTTTTATTTTTTTTTTTTTAGTACGTTGGTTCAAACAAAACGAATATCGTCTAAAATAGTTAAATAACTATGTTGAGTATCACATTTACTATATTTTTCGAATATGTGAACATAATGAATTAATATTTAAAAATTCACAGTTTTTTTATAATCAAGAAAATTAAATACAAGGATTATAAATGTTTAAGATATACCTAAATTAATAGTGCTCTATACTATTGTAGAAATTTATTTTATGAAAAGTTTTAAATTCAGTTAATAAAACAACTTTTCTTTTGTAAACCAAACATTAGTTTTTAAAGCTAATTAAACAGTGTACTAAGTTTTAGTTATATTTTAACTGAAATTGCAGGCCACAAGAGCCTCAGAGTATTTTATAAAAAGAAAGGCGAGAAGTTGAAGTAGTTGAAGGAGTCCAGGAGGAAAGTAATGCAATTTTCAAGAGAAGAGGAAAATTATATTATCTAAAGCTTAAAATCAATGATCATATTTTATATAGTTAATTTCATTGTTTCTAAAAAATTTTGCTATTTATTTTACAATACCATGTTTATTATTTTATAGAAGGAGCAATTTCGAATAAAATCAATAAATAAAAAATTAATCGTCTTTCTGTTTTATTTACGGAATAGTTGATTGCCTAGTCATACAGTGAATTCATGAAAATAAAACCAACAAAAAATTATAGAAAAGAAAATCATATAATATACTGATTGGAGAAGATGGTCGGGGGGGGGGGAGAGGTTGTGGTCAGCAAAGAAACAACATAAATAAACAAAAAATATTAATATTAATATAAATATTAACGTTACGACCTGAGTTTCAGGTCTTTATCAGGACGTCTAGCCTAGAAGAATGGCTAAAACTGTTAATAATAATAAATATTTTTTTGTTTATTTATGTTGTTTCTCTGCTGACCACACCCTCCGACCATCTTCTCCAATGAGTAATCTACGTTCAAATATCTACACATCATATAATTTACAGTTCTTAGATTTACTTTTGATAATATAGAAGTTCATGTTCAACATTTACGATGATTTCATTATCTTTGACTTTAAGATTCAGTAAGCAAGATAGGGACCTAAATTTGGAAATACCTGACTGTATTTTTATTTCTAAATTTTGATTACATTCCTTAATAAAACTCAGGAGAAATGAGACTAATTCAAATAAAAAAAATTCAGAAATAATAACTTGAAAAGAAAAAAGACAAATTCACAAATAAAATCTCGTAAATATAGAATAATATGAAAAGTTGCCGTGCAATGTTTCTCTTATCCGCCACCAACAGCGCTCGTTGTCATGACTAGTTTACCCAAGTTCTCGAGAACTACTTATGATGATTTAATTCAGTAAACAATTTTTTTTTTAATGGGGAAAATTCTAACTCTTTTTTTAGTTATCCTCTCCCTCGCTTTTTTTCTCTTCATCTACTTCTTCATATTCAGCATTTTCTCCTTTCTCTCTCTTAAAATATTATTTGTTTACAAAACATACACTTTATTATTTTTTTTTTAATAATTTATTTATTATTATTTACAACTGTATACATATATACACATCAAGTAAATTTGCTGTAAGTGATATTATGACATGATACTAACATATGGAGAATCTACCCATTGATAGAACTCCAAAAACATTTCTAAAGGAGAAGATCTCGAGGCCATCTTCTTTTCAGATGCCTAGGAGGATTGTTAAGTAGTGAAGGAGATGCCAGGTTAGAAACGAGGTTTCCAATCTGGTTCTGGCCAAATTGGAAAAATATAGAACATTGAGGTCCTGATGGATGATTTGATTTGTAACAAAGTAAGGAGCATTAAGGATTTTTGACTGTAAGGATTGGATTCTAGAGTAATTCGATGGTTTAGTGGAGCCCCATAACTCAACTCCGTATGTCCAGATAGGCCTTATAACAGTCATGTAGATCATTCTTTTGTAATGAATTAGAAGTTTGGACCATTTGTCTAGTAAATGTTGTAATAGTCGGATTCGGCGAGCAGTTTCCTGTAGTTTCAGTCATGCTATTTACAGAAATTTACAATTTTGTAACAACAAGAGAAGTAAATCTACTGACCGATTAACACAAGATGACATAGATTTGTTCTAAAACTCCCCATTTGGCTGTTTTGACAATTCAGGTAAGAAGCTATCACTTTTTGATTAGAGAAATTTCAGATTCCACCCTGATCAGTTGTTGCAGTGGTGCTCCTGATGAATATCTGCAACGTCCACCGAAACGTTGGTTTATAATGAATATTATTTTTATTTTTTTGATTGCCCTACAGTATAATTTAATAATGTGGCTCTTACCCCTGTAGAACAGATTCGTTATCTTGGACTACATCTTGACAAACGACTAACCTGTAATCCTCACACAAGACTGAAAAGACAAGAAACTGTACGCAGATTCCGACTATTATAGCACTTACTATACAAACGGTCTAAACTTCCAACTCATTACAAAAGACTGATCTACATGACAATAATAAGGCCCATCTGGACATACGAAGTTGAGCTTTGGGGCTCCACTAAACCTTCGAATTCCTCTCGTATCCAATCTTTACAATCCAAAATCCTTCGTAAAATCCTCCTTATTTTGTTACTAATAAAACCATCCATAAAGATCTAAATGTTCCTTATCTAACCGATCTAGCCCGAACCCGATATTATTCCTTCCATAATAAACTCCCTAACCACCCAAACCCACTCGTTTGTAACCTTGCTTCCTCTTCCATTCCTGGCAATCCTCCGAGGCGCCTGAAAAGAAGATGGCCTCGTGACCTTATATTGTCAACTGTTTTTAGAGTTCCACTACTGGGTAGTTTCTCTACATCCTGTGTCATATCATTATGTCATTATGATCAAATTTACTGGTTGTATTTTTTTATACAGATGTAAATATCAATAAATAAATAAATATTTATTTTTTTAGACAGGAAACTGTAACTATTGCAGCTCATGCTAGACAAACGCACTCCTTCTTACTCATTACTTTTTCACAAATAATATCATCAATAAAGGCCTTAATTTTCCATATGTAACTGATCTTGCCCCACCCAGACATCAATCCTTCTATTATAACCACCCAAACCCACTAGTTTCTAACCTTGCTTCCTCTTCCATTTCTGACAATTCTCCGAGGTGCCTCCAAAGAATGCCATCTTCATCGATGCTTTTTGTAAATAAACTTGTAAATGTCAATAAATAAAAAAAAAAAAAAAATTCACCCGAACCTATTGATTAAAGGAATGAAAGCTCTAATATCTGTGAATCGTTTTAGTGTTTCCAGAGGAACTATTGATAGCTTCAAAAAATGAACCGAAGAAATTTTACGAAAAAGTTGAAATATCTGAAAAAAACGTGTGTATAATTGTAAGAGAAATAAATAAAATACTAAATACAAAAAGTTTGGTTTTGGACATATTGTTATATTTAAACTCCATTCTGCCCTCATGTGCTTCCACATTGACGCCGGAACTGGCTAGTGAATAGTAAATCGGTACAATAGCCTAAGTTAATTATCGGCTGGCGGTCGTGTTCCACTGGGAAATACAACTCAGCCATTGTTAGCTCCAGACAAATAGTTCTGGAAGGACTCAGAGGTAGGTGCTGGAAAACACCTTATATGTACCGCTCCTCAGATTCCTTTAGTCCAGAACACCTCCGCAGTCCAGGACCAAAAGGAAGACTTCCTCATTGTCCTCCCAGGACAGCCTGACCCCGGGCTATGTACGATTACCGATTGCGAAGAGGTGGTAGCGTTCTCGAAAGATCTGTTATTATGTTCGCTTAGATCAGCTCAATGATGTCATACCTCTTCTAATTCTCATATAATTTCTATTCGAACGATACTGCCTACAAGAGCGTGAAATTAGTGATATTCATGCATAGATATTAGAAACAAAATCATATTTCATTATGAAAAAAATATAAGTTTTATAAATATGAATTAAAATAAAAGAATAATATAACTTTTCGAACAATGTAGAATGAAATTGGCAATATCCACGGAACCCTTTTTTTTATTTTTTTTTAAATTTATTTATTTGTTGATATTTACAACTGTATAAAAAAATACAACCAGTAAATTTGATCATAATGACATAATGATATGATACCGGATGTAGAGAAACTACCCAGTAGTAGAATTCTAAAAACAGTTTACAATATAAGGTCACGAGGCCATCTTCTTTTCAGGCGCCTCGGAGGATTGCCAGGAATGGAAGAGGAAGCAAGGTTAGAAACGAGTGGGTTTGGGTGGTTAGGGAGTTTATTACGGAAGGAATAATATCGGGTTCGGGCTAGATCGGATACATAAGGAACATTTATGTCTTTATGGATGGTTTTATTCGTAACAAAATAAGGAGCATTGAGGATTTTACGAAGGATTTTGGATTGTAAAGATTGGCTACGAGAGGAATTCGAAGGTTTAGTGGAGCCCCAAAGCTCAACTACGTATGTCCAGATGGGCCTTATTATTGTCATGCAGATCAGTCTTTTGTAATGAGTTGGAAGTTTAGACCGTTTGTCTAGTAAGTGCTGTAATAGTCGGAATCTGCATGCAGTTTCCTGTCTTTTCAGTCTTGTGTAGGTTAGTCGTTTGTCAAGAGGTAATCCAAGATAACGAATCTGTTCTACAGTGGTAAGAGCCACATTATTAAAGTATACTGTAGGGCAGTCGGCAGGAACCGCGGAACCCTAATGCTCAATTCTGTAAATCAGAAAATTTCTAATAAAATTGTTGTACATGAGCATTTAGAAATAAATTGGTTGGAATGCTTGTCTTTGGGAGATAATCTAATTCACGAGCAAGTTCTATATAAAAATATATAGTGGGCAAAATATAAAAGACTGCCAACGTAACACCAGGGATTGGTAAACGTTTTACTGCCATCTTCCAAAACAGTTGTGCATCATAATCCGTTGAAAGAAATTAGTTAACAATTGCTTCCAGATTAACATTAATTTTCCTTAATTTTTTATGAGTCATTTCTAACATACAGGGGGGGAGTTAACTATAGGTTACCCCCTATTTTAACCAAGGTGGGGAGTTAAGTTATCGATTCGTAGGACCGCTATAGAAATAAAAGTTGACTCTTAGGCTGGATTCGAACCGGCATCGCTGCAGTCACGATCCAGTTAAAGTTGGTGCTTCCACTCGCTCGGCTACGAACGGCCTTACAATGTAATCACTACATATTAACTCTGAAGCTGTTAGGGATACCAACAAATGTTCCAATGGCGTTGAGAAACGAAGAACCCGTAATAGAAAGAGTCATTAAATTCATCCATCAGACTAACTTAATAATCAGCCTTTAATTATTATAATTATCTATTTATCTTGCCTTATTTTTAAAATTAGAATAGTTACTTATCTGCTTTTTATCATCCTTTCCAGTATCGTTTTGATTATTAAACAAATTATAATTGCATAGCTACATAATATTTCAAATCTCACGAAAATGAGTCCACTGGTGCGGATCAGTACACCATACCAAAGCTATGACTATGGAACAACTAGGCCTTACCAAAACCAACAACCAACGGGCGTTGATGACCAGGCTGTTAAACGCCCTTTCAAAAATACGAACTGCCTTACTTGCAATTTTACTAAACTAATCAGACCATTTATTTAAATCTTAATATTCAATAAAGATATCAATTATTGAAGTCTAGCTGATTAATGATCCCAAATCCTTGAAAATTTAGTTTCAAATGAGATCAATCAATCTAATCTGACCTCATCAAGGCTTTCGTGGAACTATTTAGCTTAGAAACTATACTTCTCTCACTATACTGGACTCAAAACCATTGTACTGATACAAGTATTTTTTACACACTGATTTTTCACAACACCTTTTTATCGTAGATTCTCAAAGAAATAACATGACTACGCCCCTGAGCTATGCCTGACCGCAATCCAGACAATTTTCCTCAACTTGAATACAGGACATGAGAAAGGTGTTGGGGGAAGAAGGAAAATAAAAAAAACCGTTGAAGATTCGTCCAGGATATTTACCCATTGTGAGCGGGCCGCGGGACGATAAACGCTCCCAACTGCGGTCTGTGGTTAGCGATTTGCTCCGTCTAGTTATATCATGTTTTGTTTGGTGCCGCTGTTCGTAACCCTGTTAATATCCGTTGTTTTCTTTCGGAGCAGTCTATCTTCCCGCAGATAGGACGAAGAGGAGATAAAGAAGAAGGATAGGAAAGGGGAAAAGAAAAATAATCCTGTAGCATCTGTTTGTAGCTGTCACTGGGGCTTGTCAGGGAATTTTTGAAAAGGGTTAAAAGTTTCAAGACAGGGACTCGAACCTCATACTCTCTGAATTTATCTTTTTATTCCTGTGAAAAATATTAATTTCTGTTATTTTATATCATTTTAATTATTTTCGATTTGACAAACCATCAGATCAACCAAATTATGAATTATTCATGATTTGATTTTACGAGACTTATACTATACTACAGATTCTCCTCTTTCAGTTTCAAATTCTTCATTTAAAAAGTCATCATATTAATTAAGGTGAGATTTTTAACAATGATTCCTGTCCAGTTTTGTAAAATCATGACAAATAATTTTTATTATTTCACACCAGTTTATAAATTCCCTTTGTTAATAAGTAAACAGATTATTTTAATGTTATTCTTTTTTTAAGAATAGAATTGAGTCTTGGAGCTCCACCAATCCATCAAATTCCGCCCGAATCCAATCCTTATAATTAAAAATCCTCAGTAGAATCCTTGATGCTTTAAATTAGAAGATGTCCACGGGATCTTCTAATTTCAAGCAGAAATTGAAGAACCACAAATAGTTTGTTATGTTCCAAGATTATCATGAGCTTTGAAACTTTTATCACATTTACCTACTGTATTTTTTTCTTATACAGTTGTAAATTTAAATAAATAAATAAAAAAAATTAAATACATTTATTTTTTTATCCATGATGACAAGGACTTGTTAGAAAACTATTTATTGGCAGAAACATTATGATAGTTCTAGTTACAAGCTATGACTTATTAAAAGTTTATTTTTATATAATTTCAGCTTTAGGACTCCATCAAACCATCAAATTCCTCCCGTATCCAATCCTTAAAATTCAAAATCCTCTGTTAAATCCTTTACTACGTCGTAAATAAAAATGACGTTTGAAAAAAAAATGATAAAAATTTAATTTTTTTTTTTTGTATCCCACACTTTTTCTTACATTAAATTCCTTCTATGAATTTCTAATGACACCTAATGGATGGGGCGTGAGATTTTGTATCAGCTCAGAGCAAAAGAAATTGTCTTGCAGACAACGCCTAGTAACAATCCGTGATTTATTGTTTTGCTACTTACCTAGTAATTAAAATTCTGGAGGAGAGTTATTATATAGGTAACCAAATATTATATTGTTATTATATAGGTAACCAACCTATATATATTAGCTAGAATAGCTGTAATATAGCGATTTCTATCGTATTTACCGGCTTCATACTCGTATGAAATAAAATTCAACCCGTCCAGGCAGGAATGGAACCTGTGCTAATGTAGACATGAGGTTTCTTGCGTGACGCCATAGCTCACTACAACAGCCTTATAAACAGAAAGATCTATTTCGATTTCAAACTTTTATACAGCAAATGGAAACCTTCTATTGAAATTTCACAGTCAAGTGGGGCCCAATATTGATTCTGTATCATAACCTAATTCCATATCAAATAGTCTTGTGAGAGTTATAGAATTACCCTTTTTACATTCACAGGGTTTGTAAGCATTAGATACGACCCAGTTGTAGCTCTCTCCTCCATTGGCAACAAATTCGCTCCCATAACTGGTCACTTGTTAGTCTAAAATGGGCAGTAATTCGATATTTTCTATCGACACGTAAGAAAGTGGCGTGCAAAAATTACTGGTGATTTTATACCTGGAACAAGTGGTGTTTTTTACTTATATATTTTTTATTTAGCCAACACTATGCTGTTCAAACAGTACAAAACCAATCTTCGTTATGTCGCAGGAATCATTGCAAGATAATGTTTGAAAATTTAATTAAAAAAAAACAGTGTACATAATCCGATACTTGTGTATTATGTGTCCGATCGTAACGATGGCTAACTTCACAATGGTTCAACCTTAATATAAAATAATATATAAAAATATAATTTAAGGTTTTCTGTCATAAAAAAATTACAACTTTTCAATTAACATTGTGACTGAATAGATTTAAGTATAAATTCGAAATCTGTTCAGTCAAAAATATAATTATTACCTTATTTTACTAAAAGAGAAACCATTTGATTATATTTTGTAGGAAGATAGTCCGGGTGACGGTCAATGAAGGTATCAAAATATTAGAAGAAAACTATTTGTAGTTAACCTACGTTTCGCCCACATTGCAGGGCTTCGTCAGGGCTGTAAGATTGAAATTTTGAAATCATTTTTAAAATTCATTCATTACAGATTAATATAATTATTACTTCTTAAATTCGATCTCTGCATTGAACATTCCCTTATTACGCTAACTAATTCCATTTTTTAATAAAAAAATATTGCTGATGAAATGAAAATTTCAATTTTTAATTTATTTACTTATTTTTTAGTTAACAGGTAATAAGGATTGGAAGCATAATATTATAATGATGTAAAATATTAAATATGTGTATTTTTCTTCGTATTTATATTTTACTAGAAAATTATATCTTTATTACTAAATGTTTTGCAATAGCAATAAATAACTAAATGATCCTGGACTGATCTATTGCTGAATGTGATATATTTTCTATTTTTTATTTATTTATTTATCATTAATGTAAATAGTATTATGAAGATTCCTATATGATAAAATTCAAATTAAATTATTATACATCAGCTAAAATTTGGTAACAAAATTGATTAAACTATGAGATTGTCAAATATTTTAAAACATAGAAACAATATTATAACACTGAAATTTTTAATAGTTGTATTATTGTACAATTCAATTTAAATTTAATATATTTTATTAGCTAGAAACTTTTTTTTTCAAACAAAATTGTATAAGAACGACAATAAAATTTGCAAATTAGGTTATACATCGGTTGTTCAAAGGAATATTTATTTATTAGTTTTTATTAACTCGTCTTAATATAATCTTAAGATCGCTATTTAAATTGGTTAGTATTTATTTTAACATATATGTTTTAGGATGTTTAATACAGTTAAAATATTTTTTTTGTTTTTATTTTCTGTTTAAATTACCAGAAAAGGAATGTTGAATAAAAGTATACAGAGATATAAAAGAATGTTTAATTTTTTCTCTGAAAACAATATGATCAAATAGAGTAAAACATATTCTATGGTGTTTCTTATAATTTCAGATGCTAGAGGAAATATGTTATTTATTATTATTTTAGTTTTTCAATTATTGGCAAATTTTTATTGTTTCTTAAAAAGCTTGCAAATTGTAAACTTATGCTAGTGCCTTTTTATAAAAGTGATTTAGCAATATTGCTTTTATTAATTTAGCAATAATTATAAGAAAAGCGTATGATATTAAATACAGAAATATTGGTATACAAGGCCAACATTTTTTTTTAGGGCTTAATACAAGCTTTATCATAAAAATAGATATGCTATTGTATTTTTCCTTTGTATAATCGATGTTTTCAGAAAAGGTCATTATGTTTAGATAACACAATTCTTAAAAATAATTCGGTAGCATTACACCTATAACAACAAAAGATTTTTATTTTGAAATGAGGTCTTAAAAAAAAAATTGTTCTTGCACTAAGACAGAATTTATTGAAATACATGAAAAATTATTTCGTTTCGAAATGGTTTACTTTTTTTTAAGCTCTCAAATAATTAATAATTAAAAGGATATTTATAAGTGTCTTAAAAATAAATTAAAATAAAATTCAAAGTGAATATTTATAGGTAATAGGATTTATTGAATTTTAAAATTTTTTCATGTGTATTATTACTTTGATCATTCATAATATCAAATCATGTTTCTTCTTATATTGAACAAATATCATAAATCACACATTTCATTCTTGTCTCGATTTGTACATTGTGAGTGACTCGTAAAGTAAAAATTATAAATATGGAAAATAAATAAGATAAAATGTTTAAATGGACAGTTATTTATTGTGAAAGATTCGTTTTTAATGCGCTCCGAATTATGTCTAAGTGAGAAAAAAAATAATAAAACAAAAAAAAATTATACCATTTTAAATTAAAATACAGATTAACATACAATATAAATGTTAATTGGTCTCTTAGCTAGTTAAGTATCGAAATGTGTGATAAATTTGAAGGATTATTAAGGCTAATTCTAAAAGTGTTGACATCGAAAATGTTGCTACTCCTTTATGAAAAGAAAAGATTAGCTAAATACTATATATTGTATAGGAGTATTGCGACATTGTACAGAAAATTATTTTCTAAAAATTTATATATATCATAATTAGTCTGTTTTGTCTTAGCCTAATTTCAAGACTTTTTTGTATTATGTAATATACCTGATAAATGTAATAATTAAGAATTTATTTTTAAGTAAATTATAGATGGAACGGAAAGGTGCTGAGTACCATTGTATATATTATAAATATTAAATAACTGTAATAAAAGTCATTTCAATGGAGTTTTAATTATTTTCTATACCTATTTCCTTTTATTTATTTTTATTTTAGACATGAAGAAAATATTTGAAAATATTGTAGTAAGAATTACATAATAAAATTAATATGTGAAAAATTGAGGGGCTTCTGTTGGAATGAAAATTATTTGGCATAAGAAATGATTTTGAAAAAAATCTCCATAAAAACGGTTTTCAAATTAGACTAGTGAACTAAAATAAAATAATTATTAATGAATAAACAGATTGAGAATGTTAATACTGAGTTGTATGGGTTTTGATGAGAAATATTTTAAACTATCTGCGTGTAATGTAGTTTATCCCCAGAATTTGATGTTTTTAAAATTTTTTTCAGAAACTTCTTTGTTTCAATTAATAATTATTTCAAGAAATAAGTACAGACAGTTATTAAATTTTGTGAAAGACTTTAATTCATTTAATAAATACATTGTTTAAAATGTACCCAAGTCTAGCTTTTAATATAATTGCGAAAAGATCATAATATGGTGTAGGTTTGATGCATGCCTGAGTATCACTTCACCTTAGTGGTTGATGGCAAGTTTGAGAAAGGTAAAATTTCATCATAATGTAATGAAATGATATTTTTCTTCAACTATACAACATGTAACGTCCTGTTTAGAAGAGAGATTTCTGGAAAAAAAAATCAACATTAGCAGTGCTCAAATACACTTCCAAAATTTTTTTATGTCGTGACGGTTTAAATAGAGACATTGTTATCGGTATATAATATGTTTTTGTTAAATGTTTATTTATATAAAGACTCATAATAACTTATATAACTGGGATTATACCATAGAAATAATATAAGCCTTAAGAAAAAATAATCTATACTTCAATAACCAAAACATCACAGACTAAATTAATCGACAATACCAAAAACAAAAAATAAAAGAGAATATCAAATTTCAACAAAACACTAATAATTGTATTGAATAATTAATTTTTCTTTTTCTATGCTGCAAGTAAAATATAAGATAGTTTTGTTTGATCTGTGTTGGTCCTTAATTCCCACAAGAATGGAACTGTTCTAAAACTGTTTCTGCAAGTAAAGTCTTTGTGATTTTTTTTTTATTTTATCAATGCTTGTGCACTTAAGCGTTAAAGAAAGGTTTATGAAAACTCCGTTTCTTGGTTTTCTGTTTACACTGGGTACAGTTAAAGATTTTCTCCTAACCACAATAGAAGGAATCCCCGCGCTATTAACTGGTCCTTTGTGGGCAGGTGTGAGACGTTTCAATCCGGTCTATCGAGTGGAAAACATGCTAAAACCTCCGCTAAGCCAAGCATGGATATCCAACTGAGAAAGGGGTCTCCCTCCAGGTGTTAGCTGCACCGACAATCAAACAAACTATCAATAACCGACTGCGAGCGGCTCTCGTCCACTGGAGCATCCCTAATTCAGGACATCTTGTGCGACAATGCGGTACCTTTGATACTCTATGGTGGTGGGCTCAGCGGGGACACGCTAAATATGAAGACAAAACGTCACAACAGCCGGGGGGTGGTCCACTGGGGTACCTAGGTCACAGGGATGTGCCCACAGGAAAAAAATCGGCCTGCCGAAGAATACGTGATGAAAGAAAGGACATAAGGTCGGAGGACACCGATGCGCTTTGTTTCACGGTTCAAAGGGAAACATGTGACCACCGCAAAAAAGTTGAAGAATCTGAATGTCATGCCCCCTTGTGAATGGGATCAGTTGCACAATGGTTTCCACAAAAATATATTTTAGTTTCGGAACGATTTGCCCTCGTCTTTGAAAAAAAATAGAGGATTAAATGGAAAGAGCCGTACGTTAGAAGCATAGGTGTAAACAACGCCAAGATAAGTATAAAACTTTTAGTTCAGAGTTTACCAAACATTTGTCGCAGCAGTAGCCTTACTGTGCTAAAACATTTTTCAGCATCCTTGTTTAACTAAAAAAAAAATTATGACAGAATTATCGATAGATAGCCAAGTATGATTTGTTTAGAGTAAATAAAAACGTAGCGATGTTAATAGCTTATTGATGGTCTTTCATTTTCTAATCGTAATTCATACCTCTAAATAACTAGCCATTTATAAATTTCTGTGTGGTCTATTGCGCTATATAGTAAGTACATCCAGGTAGTGGAAGCAGAGGGAAAAAGACTTAAAGCTGACAAAATGTGCCACAAGATTGATTAATAATATTTTCATTATACGCTAAGAATTATAAAATACTCGCTATTAATGTTACATACTCGCTGTTCACTAATATTTGCCTAAAAATTCCTTTAAAAAATTGGCTCATATTTTATTTCAATAGCTTACTCTAAAGATTTTCTTTCTACAAAAAAAAAAAAAATTATAAAAAACAAAATTGTAGTTTATTAAAGTTCTTATATGAAAAAATGATACATTTCGATTTTATCATTAACTGTTCAATTTTGGAGCAATTTTAACAATAAGTATAAATTCTAAGCTTCTCAAAATTAAGCTTTGATAAATAAAAAAATAGGTATGTACAACTGTGTCTCAGACCATCTTGTGTACTTGTGTATATATAGATGCCTTATTTCACCATACATCTAATGGAATATGGTCCGGGTGCGGTCAAATTAAACTCAAATAGTAATATTTTCTTCTACTTTTGAGTAGGCTCAAAGGCTTTTGAGCCAACGTTTCGCCGCCCCACGTTGCTCGGCTTCGTCAGGGTTAAAAAAGATATAAACACATAAACATAAGTAAAAAAAAAGTAAATGGAAAATTACAAGAGTATACAATGAAACGTAAAAATTAAAAGTTACAAACAATAAATGAAAACGGAAATAGTAACAGATAAAAAGAAGAAATGTTATTTGATCTCTCAATTTGTACTTTCTTTAATATTTCTTAAGAATATGAGTTTAATTATGCTAAGTGTTTGTATCTTTTTTAGCCCTGAAGAAGCCCTGCAACGTGCAGCGGCAAAACGTGGGTTCAAATAAAAATAGTACAAAATACTACTATTTGAGTTTAATTTGACAGTACCCGGACCATATTCCATTTATTGATACACACAGTCAATCATCAATCTTCCAAAAAGAATCATTAATTGTATTTTTCCTAAACTTAGTAGAAATGTAAGTCAATCGATATGATTAACTTGCTGTTTCTTTTCTACTATAGATGAATTGTGTAGTAAATTAATTTTCTTACTACAAATAATTAGGCACAGAAAGCAATCTTCAAATATATAAATGATTTAAAATTTTGGTATAAAGTTAATTTTTTTATATATTAAATTAACTGTAACCTATCAGATTATTTTGTAACAACTATATCTGATACAATTTAAATTCCACTATTGTCTTCCTGTTCTAGTAAATCTCTCTCACATGACAAACTTAAGAGTAAGCAATCTTAGACTAAACATTTGGTCTTCTACTAATTTAAGTTTGGCTGGTTTTAGCAAAGTTTCAAAGTATTTTGAGTCGCCGTTGAATTACGTAAACGTATTCCATTTTATTTATAATCTTAATTTTTTCTTGAGACTGGTAACTTTTTAATAAATAATTTAAGTGATATTTGACTAATTAGATATAGATGTTTTTGACCTGGGCAGAATAGCCTGCATGAAGTTAGAGTTGTTTAAATTATATGGTTTCAAAATTGTATTAAGTAGATTGTCCCTGAAGATGGTCTGATTGGCCGAAACGTCGGACTTATAAGAGAAATAAAAGGTTTTGAGACTATAATGGATAAAATTTGAATTATTTATTAAAAAGTATTCCATTTTATTACACTCAACACTATTTATATATTTACTATTTTAATAATTTATTTTATTCATGGAAAAAACTGTTTTGAAACATAATAACTAAGCCTATACTCTTAGTTGAAATTTACACGGTGAAGATCTTGACTATTATTTTTTTTTGTATATATTTTATGTTCCTTTAGAAAATGATGATTTTTTTTTTTTTTTATTTCTTTTGTATATATTTTATGTTCCTTTAGAAAATGTTGATTTTTTTTATTTCTTATTTTTAAATTATTTTAAATTTTTATAAAGGCTGAAAAAAATCGCTTTTCTCACGATGCATCAATAAAATTTCTCCTTTCTTATAGCAAATAAGAAAATCATGTATATACGACAGCTTAGTAAATCCATTCAACATGGAGCTAGGCTTAAAATGCGGTGAATAAGAGAGACGTAAAAGGTGGTATGTAGGACTTAGTAATTAACAGATCCCAAAAATATTAATAAACTCCAAACCAACCAAAAAACTTCCGAGAAGTTCACCGAAACGTGGATGGGAAGATTACAATCAGTCGGGCATCACTGGACAGATGTATATAGAGAACGATTGGTTGTGTCGGCATCGAACCTTTGGGTTCCCTAAACCTTTATTATTATTATTCTAAGCCCAACTGGACATATATACAAAAACAATTTTTTTTAAATTATTTATTTATTGTTATTTACAACTGTATAACATACATACAACAAGTAAATTTGCTGTAGGTGAGATAAGCGATATGATACAAACATGTGGAGAATCTATCTGATAACATATCTAGAGGAGAAGATCCCGAGGCCATCTTCCTTTCAGACGCCTAGGAGGATTATTAGGTAATGAAGGAGAAGCCAGGGTTGGAAACAAGTGGATTTGGGTGTTTGGGAAGTTTTCCATGGGAGGAAAATTTATTTTATTTTTTTTTTTTACGATTCAATTATCAGTTATCAATTTTTTTATCATTTATGATTCAATTCAATATTTTGTATAATTCCAAATTTGTTTGTATACTATTCCTTTTCAATTTTATGTTTCTCTAAATGTTTTTGTTATCTCTTTTGTTCTATAGCCCTGATGAAGACCTGAAATTCAGGTCGAAACGTTGGCATCAAATAAATAAACATGGTTTTGTTTATTTATGTTGTTCTTTGCTGGGCGCTTCCCCCCCCCCACAAACTTCTTCAATTAAAACAATTTATTGTTAAACAACATTTCGCCCCACTTTGTAGGGCTTCGTCCGGGCTGTCAGATGGTCATTTTCCTATTACAAAAAACATGTTATTTCTAATAAGAAAGCAATTGCAGCATTTGTCGTTCCTTAATCGGTATATAAACTCATTGATTCAATGTGTTAAATACTTATTAACATTTTAGCCAATTATTGTTCAAGAATTAATAAATTATATCAAGAATTTAATGATTTATATAACAAATTTAGTTTGTATTTAACATATTTAGAATGTATTAGGAGCCTTAATAACATTTAATTTTTGCATTCTGTATTTTTTTATTCAAAGTTAAATGGTTGATGGAGTTTTCATCTCAAGCGAAGCAGACGAGGAAATCTCAAAAGGAATAAAAATTTTTAATTAAACTGGAATAGGCGGTTGAGCTTTGTCTTGGAGGTGGCCTACTTAAATTTTTTAAAATTGCATTAATAAAATCCAGGGCCTGCTTATTCTTACTTATTCTGCTTAATCCTGATTTTTTTTCTCTTTTTTTCCTTTGTTTAATGTAAGGTTTCTTATTATTTCTTAAGGTTAAACG